>NW_019211454.1:42871174-42915330 GCF_002443255.2 Varroa destructor | reverse complement strand
TATATCAGTGGCACAGGCCCTTCGCTGGGTTCCCAGTATTTCGGGAGTCCAGAAGTTTTCTACTGTGACGGCGGGTCGGAGGGCGCCGCTCTACCGTAGTCGAGCTCGTCATTGTTGCATCGCGCCGCCCAACGAAATAGTGGAGAGTAAAACGAACTGACGCAAACTAAGGCAAAATGGGGCTCAATGGGAGAGACGGCAGAGACAAGCAAATGGTTCTCAAGCACGCAACCATGGAATCAGCTGAGCGCGGCTCCACGCTTTGTAGCCGCTGCCGGTGCAGCTCTGCTAGGGCTAGCACCCCAGTGAAAAGTAGCGTACGAGAAAGTAACCTCCAAGCCCCATTTAGTAACTCTGTTTACCGCGCTCTTTGCTGCACCCCCTTTGCTACCAAGTGACGTTTGTTTCTATCTTTGTTTAAAAGTTCGCCGCTTTCCTAATGTATGTTCTCGCCAAAAGACGTTAGGAACGTTACCCTACAACCTTGGACTATCCGTTCATTCTACATTACGTTGAGCATCCACAGTGTCATACCTCGCAAAGCTGGTGGAGGTTTATGCTTGGTATGAGGCTTGTGGCCGGATGCTCGTCCGGGAACTTCTAGTTCATATTATTTGAATAACTGAATTCCTATATAGACATCTGTTTATATTGTGTAGTGTGGAAGGAAAGGGAAGACAGACCAGAGGGCCTGTTGCGGGAAGAAACGAGGACCTAACGGAGCGGTGAAACGCGGAAGCTCCTCTAAACGAACTTTCCCTCTCGCTTCCTGCGCACATGATAGACGGGGAGCCCATCTTTTGGAGATGAACAGTGTGATAACTACATTAAATACACAACAAACGTACGACACACGCACAAAATGTCGATCGGACATCTGATTTTAGCTTTGGTTGACGCTTCTGTGCTGAAGGTTTGAAACGAAAAACAGTCATTTGTGTAGCTAGTAGTAATGTTATGCTACATAAATAATTATATAGTCGATATTCTTTTATTAAAGAACATGTTCTATCCAAAGGTGATGCCAGAGGGATTATGATGGCCATGAACTATATATTTGGGTAGGTTGAAGTTGTGTGAAATAGGTAGGCAAGTAAAATAGGTGAAAAATTCTATAGCGCTGTGTTAGGAAAGAAACCGCTCTCATACCTATAAGTTGATAGGATTTGCCAAATTAATTATACTCGCTGAATGGCTAAGATGGAAGAAAGCAATTCTGAAAATGTACATGAAGCTATCTGTAATTGGACTGACTGATCACGGAGTATTTGTGAGCTGATCCCTCAGAAGTGAGGTGCCAGTACCAATTAAGTATACGCCTTAATTATTATACCGAGAACTTCGATATTCATCACAACGTGATAGTATACTTCAATCTTTGGGTTAACAATAAGACTAATACATTATATAACTAATATGATAATACGTTGCCCCATTCAGCACCAGCAGGCATACTTACACGTACGTAGTTACACTGGAACCAGTAAACGAGAAATTAGTTTCGTTGGCCATTGCACAAGCAATAGAACCAATGACAATTGCTCATAATATATGCAGGCATTCACATAACGAGTACTCCATAGACTACGCAAGGCCAAAACAATGTTGATCACTGTATTGGCACCACTGATATTGGGGAGACGATTCCTTGGAAGACGGATTAATCACTAATATAATTAACGCCTTTCTAGTGAGGTTGTCGGCAACCGTTGGCGCTGTCTTGGACCGACCGAAAACAGTCAGACGGATAGTGCTTTAACTCGCGCTATCTTTCGGTGAAGGGAGTCTAAATCGCACCGAGACTCCATTTATAGATAGATTGATCGCGCTGGGTCCCATCCTCCTTCATTCGTCGACTATTACAGCAGCTACCGCCGGGTTGGTAGTTTACCGTCACCGCTGTTACCACTCGACATCTTCGTTTTACCCAACTCCTTTTCTCCCGCTTTCGTTTAGACAATTCAGTTGCGGCTCACAATTTTCATTCGGTGACATCGACCAACTGTGTCGCGACTCCGTACGACGATTGAAGTAATAGTTCTGTTCTCAGTCTTCATTGTACGTTCCCGCCCTTCATTCTTAGGTAGCATCGCCTAAGTTAGCCCCCCCCCCCCCCCCCGACTGTCCTACCTAGACTTTTTCTTCTTCGTTGACAAGATATATCTCTGACTTGATCTGGCGTTCCACACTTCTCTGCTTCCACAGCCACTCACCGCTTTTCGTTTTGCCTTCTCCACTTACTAGCTACTACGTTACAGCTGTTGCGTTGCGCTACTGTTTCTGGCGCCGTCGTTATTTTCGGTATTGTGTGTGAATGTGTGTTAACAGTTTGTCTTAAAAGCCGGAGCGCGTGCAGACGTATATGCACGCCCGGGTAAGGAGTGCATCCGAGAGCTTCAGGATTTGTTTCCTCGGTCGTCGCTGCTGCACCAGTTGTAGCTGAGACGAGCACTCGGCGCGATGCGGCGCCCGATTCGTGAGTGAGCCACAAAGCTGAATCGAGAGGAAGATAACATCGATTACCTTTAGCAGAAAATAAGGCCAAGGAGAATTGGGAAAAGTTTTAAGCACGTACGCGGACAAACAGACAGAAAGACTTACATATATAGACACGGAGGCACTCTTGGAAACAAACGCCCACACGGCCAGCGAACACTGATACCACCGAAGTACGATAGAGAGTGTATAGCCTCCCTTTGAGTCGAGGAACTGGCCGAGCACCGGATAGGATAAGGCGATAGCTAGCAGACTCACAGCTATGTAGTAGTCATAAATAGCAATATGTGCTTGTTGCATGTTGATTGTGTTATTCCTATTATAAGGAGTTAAACTTACAACACTTACTGAGTATGAAAGTGTCAGGTGATCGGTGTCACGCGTAATGCCAGTGGGCGTAGACATATAAGTTATATGTACTTCTTCAAAATGTTTTGTGCTATGCTTGTGTGGCGTCAGCTCAATAACTAGTAACGTCTTTTATAGACCTAATTGTCTTTCTCCCGTTCCTATGTAATTCCTTCGCTGGATTTTAGTTAGTCTACATAGACACAGCGTAAATTGGGCTGTCTCATCCAGAGCATTTGTGGACCAGGCCGAAATTACGTGCATTATACTGATAGCGTGATCAGCTTCCGTTCTAAATGACCAAAGTAGCAATAATAGAAATATATAAAGGCAATATTATCATGAACGATGCCTCTTACCATCCATGCATGTAGGCTCTGTGAGGACAACCTCAATTCAAACTGTGATGGGTCATTTGCCTTATGCCATCTAAGTGATGGCAATAATAACGGTTGAAATAACGCATATTTGGCCGAATTCATTTTCAGCATTGTCTGATACCAAGCGATAGTATAGACATTTTCTATCTATGACGACGATCGATTTGTCAGCAAACCCGCTGTCCTATTGCTCCCATATTTTATCATCTTGAATTAAATCGTACGCTTTTAGTTATAATTATACTAATAATATAGTATAGGTGTTTCAGCGTAGTAATGCAGATCCAGTGCGAGCTCTCTTCACTGCTTCTTTCGACGGTAGTAAATTAGCCGTGGCCCAGGCTGAGAAGCTTCTATAACCTTTCTTTATCCGTCTCACAATAGCAACACTGGCAAAAAAAGCTAACCGTTCCGCAACGAGTAGATAACATTAACTGACAAGAAGCGCTATTGTACTTGACAATTGATTGCTTAGTATGTCGTAACTGATAATGATCCACTGACAAATTCTAGCAAGGGTAATTGTACCTAGAGCGATTACGTCAGGTGACCGGTCTTGCCTTTTAAAAATAATGATAGTGGATTGGCAATTTATTCATTTTTAGTAGTAGTACTTGGCTAGCCAACACCTATGAGGTACGTGTTAGCAACCTTGACTCGACCATTTTAAGCATTACTATAGTAACCCGTAAATATTCCGAGCACATGCATGATAATTTTACAATACTATAGATATATGCCATATGTTCAAGCTTTTCTATTTGACCTTAGACAGGCCAACCTTTAAGTCAGTCTGCACTCGAGTAACCTTTCAACACGATATATATATACCCCCGTAACTCTTAACACACAACAATCAACGTTCGCCTCATTGAACATGTTATAAAGGTACGCTAGCGGACACGGGCATCTACTGTCATTATTATATTTACAAAATATTAAAGTCGATATAATAACTATAAAATCGCTAGCTATGACGCTGAAGCTGCAGACATTTATATATTTGCTATAAATCCTTCGCGCGTACTCACGCACGCAAATCATACACGCCCAGCTGCCCACCAGTTGGCCGTCCGGCGTCCGGAAGAGCTGCATCGCGTGCAGCTACTCGTAGTGATTACTGAGTGCGTCGCCTTGCCGTCGGTCGGTCGACGTCGCAACTTGGGACCCCTGCTCTCTACTCATGGAGCGTCAGGCCGAGAGCGTTATGAACCGCAGACTCACCGTAAAGGCTACTGTTGTCTAGCTAAGCAAATCCATGCAACAGAGAAGGGACGAAGGCTAGAAGATCCGTTAGCTGATGCTATAAGATTGCTCCATAAACCCTGTCCCGGGGGTGCTATCTCCACAGACAGCACCATTACAGCCAGTATTAGATAGCGGCTCTCGCTGGTTGACCGGTTGGCCGGATTCTACGCCGATCCAGCGGACTGCCTTTGCAGCATCACACGTGCTACCATCACCAAGTAGTTACTTTGTGGCCGCACCATAAAGATGGACAATGTCTAAGCTCGATACTCGGGCCTAATTTCAAGCACAAACGACGGAGTAAAGACGCGCACAATTCTTTAGCCATCCACGGCCCGCAGTGTTCCTGTACCCGCGCGCGCTCGGTTATTGTATAATTTACTGTTTTTAGGATTTACTGCTTCTCCTGTTGCTATTTCATTGTGCCACGTGAAATTAGCTACGGCATATACTACATATGGCTGCGGGCCTGTACTACAACATAGCACACGTTTGTTGACCGCGGTAAGCACATGCATCTTGTTGCGATCAGCATTTGACTAGTTATTGTGAGTTACCGCTTAGTTGTCTGTGGTAAGTGCTTGCGCTGTGACTGCCATTAGCAATACTGGCAATTTTGCAAAACAGTAGGGATACGAAAAAAAATCACACGGGATTCGACTGCTCCAAGCTTATGAAATCCAATAATATCCGAAAATTTGTTTAAATAGACAAGTAATTGAAATTTTTTTTACCTGATGTGTGCCGCTGTGTTTGTACAGAAATCAATAATTTTCCACTAGGGGGCGTACTATGTTTCTGTTTCGGGTAAATTTTTTTTCATCAAAAACGCAAAACGAATAGTTAACGTGCGCCATGCCAAACTTGCCATCGATGTCCGATTGGTATTGCACTTCATTCGGTCGGATCTCAGCATTCGACAATTGCATCAGGCATTGTGGATCAGAAATGTTAGGAATACGTCGTGGTCTAGGTTCAAACTCGGATTTAGAGATGCTGTGACTTGTGTCGAGGGGTCTGATGAAGTGCCTAACGGCGACAGTGGATGCGAAACTCGAAACACTGAGAGGTCAGAAATGCATATTCTGGCTCCGCAAATTGTAAACACAGTTTTCCGTTTCAGGTATCCACAAACATGTGGAAACTGCGGCCAGGGCTAATTTTCGATTAACAGCCGAAATCGTGTCTTTTTCAATTAGCGTATTTAAATCGTTTTGTTAGGAAATAAACTCCAGCTGAACTTTGTACCTTATAAAATCCTGCTTAGCAATGTAGGGTACAATTGCTACCGGTTCTGGAAAACTATTTTACCACTTAGAAGCGTGTTGCATGCAAGTTAACGTTCCTCCAACGACGATAGTGATTCTGGATGTTTCGTTTTAAGATCGCCTCCCCTTCCATTTACATTCTAGCTAGCTGGTTACGTAGGTAACCGCAGTTTCCGAGTGTCTTTGTACTTCAAAGATGTCTGTCGAACCGCGATGAACGGAAAAGGAATCGCTCAACGGTACGGAAAGACCAAACACTTTGTTCTATCCTCGGCGGGAAACAATGATTCAGTGGAAAAACTACAAAATTCCATCACTGTCTTCCGTCGACATCAACGACTGGTAGCAGCCCTAGTTGTGAGTCTACCGGCTGAAATCTCGTCGTGCGTATTGCCGTAAACAAATGAAATTTGCCCCGTCTAAGTGAAATGGCGGTCATTTTGCCTCTAGTAACGGGCAAGGCACAACAACCATCTCGCAATGTAGCGAATACTTAAAATCAAAAAGTGCTTGTTTCGCCATGTGCGATGCAAGATTTACTCTCAAGGCCAATGGAATGGCTTTTTTCATCTTTTCTTTCCAATGCCCTCTCACCCTCATTTCCTTCTTCCTCCATAAAATTCTATGTACTACAATGGCGTTTACGCATTTTCTCTTATTTGCTCGAGTTCTCGTTGTCGATTTCAGTTGCGTTTCTATTTTTGCTCGCAAGTTTTTTTGTCTTTGCCCCTTTATGGTTTGCCTTGCCTCGTAACCTCTTACGTCTTCTTCTTGACCATATTTTCGACTTTACCCGAAAACACTCATCCCTTTTGTGTTTTTCCTGCTCGCATTCCCTTGCTTGCTGCTTACGCGGTCCCTTCGTTGTAACTTTTCGTTGCATCTTTTCGAAGAAAAAACGAAGTAAGTAACGGGCAGATAGGCAGACAAACAGATAGACCAGACAGACAGACAGGCAGGCAAGCAAACAAAAATGATGCCAGCAAAATCCGAACCCCACTTTTTTCCAACGTTTTACGTTTTTTTTTTGCCACCCCGCCTGCCCCAAGCCAGGGTTCTATCCTTTTTTTCCGCGGTCACTCATAGCGGACCCTACGCAGCATAGCGAAATTCTTCAACCGGAAACCAAACCATTTTTCATAGATTATCATTCGCTTACTAGAATCGCTGGTCAGGTGGTTGGCCAACGCTGCTGCTGCTGCTACGGATGCTGCAAAAGCCGCAGATTCGTTCAACCGATCGAGCGACTGATGGGCCGCCTTAACTACAATATTCTACACTTCCGAGAGCAACGACTTCATGGTTATAACCAACCATTCTATTTCGCCTCGAAATAAGCAAAAAGCACTGTGTTCTCATATCCGTGCGGATGTATTTTCAATTCACCAGGTATATCCTCTTTGAACATGGGTGCAGTTGCAATACGTTAAGAATCCCAGAACTCAAATAAAGCGAACTGGGCATCCGAAACCCAGGAGGACGATACGGTATGGAGAAACAGACCCGCTACCGAACGAAAGAGACTAAATAATACCCCCGAAAAGGCGACAAAGGTAGGCTCGCAAAACGATATCGAAGGCTAACCATTACGAAGAGAAAAATGGCCAGCACAGGATTGTTTACCTTTTGTCGGCATCATTCTAGTGAACACAATTGAGATCTAGTACTTCACGAGGAAAATTCTAAACCTATTTGCTCCCTAAGCTAACTCCAGAGGCGATTGACTGTTTTGGGACACCCACGACGCCGTTGTTGTTACTAGGAGAATAATATAACTATTTGTTTTTAGCAAGAAAAGCCACTGGGGATTTTTTGAGTAGGACCGCCACACTTAAGAGCAATGACGTCACTGAAAGTACACCGTCCGTGGGGTCTATTTTCGGAAAATCTATAATTACCCAATAATGTCAGCACATCGTTATGAACAACACAGTTGTTCGTATCGTTTTTAGCTTTCAACACGACAAATACGGTGACGTCGAAGTATATCGCGTGAAGGCATTTTTAGCGTGTCTATATACACGCAGTATTTAATATGCTTGGATCGTTAACAAAATATTATAGACATTAAGGGCCTTCTTTCGAACTCATGCTCGAGTCAGCTTTTTACCTGTTTTACCTACACAGAGTAATACCTGTTTTTGCAAAACGTTGAAGGACGTTACGTAGTAGCAGTAGACAGTCTGTCCATTGGATATTGAAATAAATTTTATGGCGGTTATCCAGTATGTGTGAATCTTGGCTAAGCAGTGACAAATTTCGCTCAATCCAATTAGGCTTCATTCGGACGTTCTGCACACGCTTTATAGTAGAAGAATACGCATTTCGAATACTCCATACAACTCTGGTATTTGCGCAGACAAGGGAGATTAATCACAGGTTATATATAGAAACGCTTAGCCCACGACAAATGCGGTAATTTAGAGTTAGAGTGTGCAACAAGTCGTTCTATAGCGAACAGGTATTTGTGTAAATACGCAAATAGATACTATGTCACCAATAGTTACCGTACAAGGATATGTGTAACACTGTTCTAAAATATTCATCACGCTTCATCATAACTACAATAAAAAAAACAGTAAACATAAAAAAAACAACAAGGACAAAGTAACAACATATTGTAAGATAGGCCTTATTTTATTGTAGAAGCCGTTACGAAATTGGGTTCAGTCAGCCTTGTTTAACATCTGGGGATGATTCATACAATATTTAGGTGGTGTACATATGGTATGCCTGAAAGATAATTTGCTTTTTGTAACTGTTATATTTCTCTATACTTTGAATGTCTAGATATTGATCTTCCAATACATGCACATACCGCGCCCATTTAGTAAACGATCGACAGCAACTAGCTAAGCGGAGATGTTGCCCATAGTGTCGATGTAATATCTATATACGATTCATCTTGAGCGCGTCGCAATTAACACACTGCATTAACACATAGCTCGCGTTTCCTCTACTACGTTTCCTCTGTTGCACAGGGACCAGATACGCCTTTATGAGCGAAGTATTGTACATGGTTTTATTGAGTTGTTATATTTTTCGATTATTGTCAGTGAGTGGAGTAATCACAAACTGTAGGCGTGCACATTAGACCTAGCAGGACCAGGAATATATTGACATAGGTTTCTCAAGTCGCCAATTCCTCTGCGCCTGCCATATTCGATCATGAAGCTCCGCTGCGATGCACCGTTAACGGTGTTATTTGTCACTAATTAACAGGATTAGGCTTTAATGTTCATTATGGGAATTAGGGATTGGACAAACAGGCGGGTAGAGGAAGGCACGTGGAGGTAGTAAGCTAGCCTGGATATAAGGCTCGATTGGACGGAATGCGACAAGGGCCGTGGAGAATAGGTGAGGCGCCAAGGTCGCGGTGTAGTTATACCGAGGTCAGGTGAACGAGACGAAAGGACGACTGAGGCGACTGGAAGAAGGGTAAAGTTAGAGATTGGAGAAAAGGAATACGGACAAGCGCAAAACAGATCAGGAAGCGGAGACATTACTCGAATAGGACTGGGGAACAAAGAAGAAACAGGGGAAAGGCAGCTTAGAAAGGAAAGGATATTAGTCGAACATGAAAAAAGAGCGACGTTATAGAGAATAGGATACGTTGCTTAAGCCTGCCAGGGCTGAGGTTAACTAGAAGTGGTTTGGATGGTTTAACATACGTACGGTGAATTAACAACGTTGGGTTGTGTAACGGAGCGTAGTTATGCACGAAGCAAGAAGACGTATATCAACTCATTTGATCGATTTGGGCATATTGGTCGGATCAAAAGAATATTTCTTATGAAAGAAACGTGGTGCAGACGGTGTTAGAAAAAGATAACGAGCTGAGGGAAGGGAAAGGAACTATCTGATTTAGACGCTTGGGTTCCGCAAATTCAAGCGAATGCACGGAACTAGATTTTAGGACGACCCATTGCCTTTGGAACATTTGTCTGATCCATTGCCTATGATTCTGATTTTTCAGAAAATGACAATTCGAACACAAATTTAAATTATTTTCAGAAACTTGTATAGAAATGTGGGAAGATTAGATGTTCTTACGTTGAAAAAGCAAGCAGACTATTTTTTAGGTTTTACAATTCCGGCAAGCACAAAGGAACTAACATTTTATTCAGCTTTTTTGTGAAGTCAATAAGCTCCTGTCGAATAAACTATTGATATTGTTACAGCATATAATAGCACCAATTGTAGCCAATTTCCCATTCCAGCGTATGTCGAGCCTTTTCCCCCTCAAGTTTTTGCCAAAAAAGCTTTTGATCTTTAAACGAACCTGTGGCTTCGTGTACGGTCGATATTCGATAATGCGTCTTTATTTCGAGTTCGTTGCTAACACTCTTTATTCGAAAGAACATCTCTGCACTATCTGATGTGGTCTTCCAGAACGTTCTTCTACACATTTAAGTTAAACAGCCACTAGCCTAAGTTGCTTTTAGTGAATTAAATTAGCGCGGAACGGTGTCAAAATCAGTAATTTTCCATAAATACTTGTTTGAGGCGTAGCCGATTCAAGGTCAAGATTATCGTTCATGACATTCATTGCAACATCTAAGTAGCAGAGTAAGTATGGCCGCAAGTTAGCGCTTGTAACAGACAAACGAATGTCATTATGCGAGCGGGAAGATTACTAAGGGAACTGTCAAATAACTATATAAAGTGTATGGGACGCGAGGCGACTTAAATGAAAATCTAGAAAAGAAATAAGATAACAAGGATAACACTACCGAAATCGCGATGATCAAAACAGTGGTCCCACAAGCTCGAACGTTCTACCAGAGCCATGTCCGATCGTCCATCTTCGTACGATATAGAAAAAGTCAAGCTTCACAGTTGAAGAAGTAAATAAAGCTAAGGAGCGCCTTTCTCAATTGTAAATATACTTCTTTTGGAAAATTTGTTGAATCTACAACAGTTACACTTTAATTCGACCTTGTCTAATCTTCTTCCAAAATAAAGGACACGTATTCTATAAAGAAAAAGTACGTAGATAGTTCAAGTTCGCTTTGCGAAGCGGATGCCCTCTACCGAGAACTGCTAAAAGATCTTCACTTCGTTAGTCTCGTAACAGATATAGGCGTGATGAACATACGGAAATCGAGAGAAAGAACCGCACGGTCAAACCGTATTACACAATCGTAACCTAATTTCAAGAAACGTCGTCAAAATTCTTCCAAAATTACCTCAAATCTTCTATCTTAAAGTACCATTTTGCATAGAAACGCGCTATCCTGCCATTGGTTGAACACTTGTCGTCCTATTAGTAAAGGACTATTTGAAACATGGTCGAAGAAGTAAAGCTGAAATCATTTCGATATTAATAGTTAGCCAAGTAATTCAGAAATAACCAAGGTAAAACAAGATGATTTTAATACTTTCGGTAACACAAATACGACAGAATCTCGAACAGTAATTGTTACTATATAATGGAATATACTTACACAACGTTGTACACTCCTGATGTATCAATCTGTTCGAATGTAGCTAACTAAACTGCTATACATTTCCAGGTTATATTCTGCCTTCGGTTGCAGCATCGCTGGGCTACAAAATGTCGATAACAGAACACAACTTATTGTTAAGTTTCTAGCACGGTCCAGCCATACCAGCTTATCGAGTGCAGCCCCGAGCTGCGAGCAAACGATGCAAACCCCTCAATACTCCAGTTTTTTGGCGACTCGCACTGAGCCCGCGGCATGTCTTGTAACTTTGCGATAGTTTAGGCAAAAGACTACAGCATTCGTTTTCCGAATAGCTTTGATGTTCCAGACCGCCTCGGTCTGTTGTCCAGCTGAAAAGGGTAGGTTTTTGTGGATGTCCATCGATGACCTGCGAACAATTAGTCCTTGGTTAGGCAGCAACTGGGCTAGGAAGCCAGCGATAACTCAGCTTCCTGTCCAATCCCAAATTGGCGCCTGGAATTTCTCACTGCGCTCGTACGCACGACGCCGTTTCCGAGAGCACAGCCATGGGAAATCCATTGACTCGCCATCGCACACAGCCGGCCTGTTCATAAAGAGGCGCGTGCTCTGGCATCATAGCGCGGTCGTTTAGGAACGGAAGCGTTGAACGCATGGTACCGTCGTTCATGCGGCTAAGAGCTAAGAGCCTTTTGCCAATCACATATAGAGCGGCGCAAAGAGAGCATGGTTGGCGAGAGGGCGAATCATTGGCCAAGTGTCGACCTGCTGCGGCGGGTCCTCGGCAGCATTGGTCGAGAAGCCTCGTAAAGAAGACTATCGTTTTCGCCCTCTGAGCCGCGATAGAATGAACAATATGCTACGGCAGTAGTAGCAGAGGCAGTACTCGACTAGGGACACGGCTAGCGTTGGATAAGGAAGGAAAATACTGCATGCTCGCTAACTGGCCCAGGCTTGACGAGATTCCAGAACGCAATAGCGCTTGATATGAGGAACGCAAGCGGAGAGAGACGGACGACTGCGACCGGCCTTTCATAATGCCCTTTTTATTAAGGAGGTGACAGCCATCAGCTGCTGGGTCGTCGGCTAATCTCCGATGCTCGGTACTAAGGTTTGGCAAGAAAGGGTGTACATCGAAGCGATGAGCGAAAGAGTAGGATGCATCAGCAACGATCTTTCCAGGAATTCTGAAAGGCATCTCACGACAACGTTGATCGTTTGGCCGTGTGGCAGTTGTAGCCTCTGCTGCTGTTACGTGGTGGAAGTGACGGCGTCTGCCGTCGTGACGGTACTCGTCGTCGCAGGAATGGTAGTGCTTCGAGACGTAAACGGCCGATGCTCCTAACAGAGCTTTGCTTCTTCCCCAGGGGTTTTACCCTTTCCACCAGCTTCATAAAAATTACGACGACGACAACAACAACAACGACATCGACATTTGATGGTATTGGATACGGTCATAGTTGTTGTTGCTGTGAATAGCACTGCTGCTCGTATAGCAGTTTCTTTTTGGTATAGGGTACGTGTATACGCTAGTAGAGTATTATTCGACATCAGTAATACTGGATTCGCCTTATTACGATTCAATATTTGTAATATTTATATATAATTGTAAATATTCGATAGTACTAATTCTTCAACACTGATTCTTTGATCTTTCGGGATGTTGAAATCGCAAGCTGGTCCTATAGATACCGGTGTCGGGGAGCATTTTCTCTAAGGACGGCTAGGAAAAATTAACATGGGAAGCGTAATCTTATAGAAAATGAGTCCAAACAACGTAACAGCTAATTTAGGAACGAATTGGTGGATACGGCTTCTTTTGAACGAGTTACTCTAGGCTTGTACTGGCTTAGGTACTGAGCCCATTATAATACACGATACATTTAATGAGACAGAAGCATCGATGCTTGTGTTCCATTGTAAATCACGAAGCACTCAATTACCCTGCTTCGTCGTTAATTGAAGGGTTTAATCAAGACGATACTGACAGGATCAAGTGGTGGTAGTGGAAAACCTCCGCTCTGTAGAGCCAGAAAACATTTCATTGTTTTGCTGTCTGGCTATTCCGGTCATCATTTTTACCTTGTCTTGTTGTTATAATCTAATACTATATAATGTATTGAATTTTCATCACTAAAGCTTGTTTCGACTATCGTCTCTACTTATTTTTGCATTTTTGAAAATAATATTCATCAATTGCAGTCTTCCTTCGCTGTTGATGTATAACTACTTGAATCAGGGTTGTCACGAAGCTAACAAAATTAAATGCCGAAAAAAATCTGGTTTGGTGACTGTCTGAACGTTGCTCTTTGATGGCTTTTAATCTGCGTTAATGGAAAAACATCTGACACTAGATATTCCACAATATATGCAGTGTCATTGAATATTACGGATGGCATGCTCTTAAAGCAGATGCACAAGCGCATAATGGCGTGTGCGCCTCCTGTGACCTTTTTCCAAAAGTCATTAGCCCTCGCTAAAATCGCCTCTAATTCTACCTAAATTATATAGGTGCCCTTGTAAGCTGAAGTCAGGACATTTGAAAAGCCGTGAAACTTTATGGCCATCCAAGCCTATATCCAAGCTTTCCGTTTCGGATATCTGAACATTTTATGTGGTTTAATTATGATGATATATATTATCATTTTTTGCTAGATGTTTGACGTTTTATACGTAATACATATTTTGAAGTTGGACCAATTTTCAAGGTTCTGCCCAGTTCATTTGTGTTACTGGTAACTAACAAAGGCCCCGTCGAGTCGTAAAGGAAAAAAGAGGGTTCAAGGATTAGAACAACGGGTCAATTTAACCATGTAAGCATATACGTATATGGTATGTATTGGGTACATGGTGTTAGACTATTGCGCACGTCTTGATAATTAATATAGAGCTTAAGTTGGTGTTGGCCTAAGCAGGGTGGCACTGAAGGGTCCAGGTTTGCAATAACATGGAATATTATGAGAAGAGACAAATTTTCTGTAGAAAGCACAACGTACTTCGCGGGTTCGCTTTGCGCTGTGCAGTGTTTGCTACTGAAAGTTATTTGTGATTTGTCGAAAAAGACAGTAACAGTCTAAAAGCAGTTGAATTTTGTGCGATACAATCGATTGCGAGAAGCTATTATTATAGATAGAGCCCGAAGCAGTCCTATTGCAAAATGGAAACCGTTGTCCTTATTGTTGTATGCTCTCTGTTGGTCCTGAACTCTTTAGTTGGCCGTTCGGCTTTTGTATTCTTTGATAGTCAACCGTTTAATACTTTTTTTTTGTGATTCAATAAACGTATTAGCGGATGAAAAACATCGATTTAAGCAATCACACTTAATGTTTGCTTTACTCATAATGTTTTAGACTATATATATATATGTATATATATGCGGTAAAATTCAAAGGGTCCAAGCGACCACAGTTAATTTAAATTTTCAGACGAATAGTTACGCAATTTTAGTAAAAGATAACCTTAAGACCTCAAGTATTTTTATTCTGTTAAATAGAAATAATGTATTAATTGCTATTTTCGCTACTCATGGTTTATTGGTATTGTGAAACAGATAATGTTTTTTTTCCATGCTTAATGTGACTTCACCACCAAAGTTCATGATTTTATATTATTCATTAATTTATCCATGCACGGAGCCACAACAGTATGGATAATATGTCACAATTCTGTAGGCTAAGAGTCGACCTGTGACGCGATTTAGGACGCCACACTTGTCGGCCTGTGTCCTACTTGCGGATCAAACTCTAGCGCATTCTCGAAGGCGTTAGTTTGCCATCGTGCTCTTTGTTTTGCAGACGCTGGCTTCGTTTTTTTTTTTCTAAAAATCAATAGAGCTTTAAACAGCACGCATTATATTTGATGTTTAGAATGGAATCAACTGCTTACAAGTGGTACCGATACTGTGGAAGGGCTTTCGCCGGAATATGGGTCAGTGGCGAGTGCATAAGGACTGCTGACGTTTCCTCCGCTATCGCTCTAACCGAGCTATCGCAGCGAATGCGCACGAAACCAACTGTGTCAAAAGACCTCAATTCCAAGCTAAAGCCGAATAATAATAGAAGAGAATACCCTTAAGGAGGAGTCAAATTCCTTGCAATGCATTACTATTGGTGACGAGATGTGAACTTATAAGTTTGATGTGGGGACAAGAACCCAATCCTCTTACTGCCGTTTCGTACGCGAACCCAGATCCAAGAATGCTGCAAGATTAAGAACAAGAGCTAAGGTTCTCCCCACTTTTTTTTTAAATTTTTTTGGCTATCAGGAGGATTGTGCACTATGGATTCAGCCGAGTAATTTTCAAATCAGTAAGGAGTACTGTCAAAAAGTCTAGTCCCAGAGTTCTTCATTATGACAGCGCACGAGCCTACACTTTGGCACGTGTACTGCATCCTCTACAGACTCTGTGCTTACAAGATTTAACCTCCTGCGGCCTTCTTCTCTCCCTAAGGCTCAAATAAACGTTGGGGAGGAAAACGGTCTGGGACTATTATGAAGAATCTAAAAAAACAAGGGCAGAACTGGCTTCTATTTCTTCGATTGAGTTCGAAGAGTGTACTTAACGATTGTAAAGATAGTGGCACAAGTGCATTAAATCCCGCGAAAGCGACTTCGATGGGAATAAGTGAACTTCCGAATACGACCTACTGCAAACGTCCATGCATCGTGTCCAATATGAAGTTGTCAAGAGTACTCAATTAACTGTAGGTTTGAGTTAACATATAAAATCTCCCCATGAAGCTATACGTATGGTTAATTTTTATCTATCATTAATTTGTTATTTAGATTATTATTTATGTATTATTTTAGACCATTTCCTTAATTTTGTACTTTCATAGAGATAGCGCACTAGGACTTTCGCGAAAAGCGGCTATAAACGAAAGTGATATGTGTGAATGAAACAATGTTATCATAACTGAGAAGAACCTGCATTTTACAAACGTGTGTTTCGCGCACTTTGTCCGAATGAGCGGCATAAAAATCCCTATCCTTTGCCATTCAGCGCAGTGTCGACCTGAAGATCTGCAACGAAGTTGTTGTTGGTCGTTCATTGTTGCCATACAAATGAGGAGTACGTGTGGGTGTGTAGAGACCTTTGTGGCTTGTTCTATGTACAAGATGAATAGTCTTAAGAGCCCGTATGTGGCTGCTCAACGATCAAAGGCGTGCAGGCCCACCGAACATAACACATACAGCGACTTTTCCATTACTGTTGCTGCCAGCGTCAGCAATCCCGTTATTTCTGATTCTGCTTTAGATGTCTTCACTTCCTGGCATTTCCCCTTGCAAATATGGTTCTTGCTGTCGCGAGCAAGCCTACGTCGTTTCGTACGGCTTCTGGACCGTTTTTCCATCTGTCTTGCTACGCTATGTAAAGGAAATGGTCCTCTTGTCAGTTTTGGGCAACACTGGTAAGAAACCTGTAGATATCGTCAAATACTAGCAGTGGCAGAGATTCAGTAAAGAGGACCAGTTTTCGCCAGTGCACGTTTCACGGTAACGCCTATTATTGTTGAAGCATATGGCAGTACAGCCAGCCGCCCTCGTCTGCCGACTGCACTGACCGATACTTAATGCAGACACTCTATGGGACGAGCAAGTACAGCGAATCACTCGAAATGGAATGATTTTCATGAGATAGCCAAGCAGCTCTGGCCATTGACGCGTCGAGCAGACAATACTGCCCAAAGCATTTGGCGCCAACAGATAGTCGCGATGGGCTTTTCTTGGGCTGATTCCGCTGGATAAATCTGACCAGGGCTCCTGGCCTCGGGGCCCTGGATTCCAGGGCACCGTAGCCAACCGCCATTCCGTCCAGCACACTACAAGTTACCGTTGAAGAAATGCTCCAGCTGCAGCCAAATTGGATCAAAACAAGCCGCGGTGAATAGCTTCGCAAACCCGTTTTGCCAGGCTGCTCATAGAAACCTATATCTGGTGCAGCCACATCACAAATACTTCTGCCGCGTTTGTACAGTTTCGGGAGGCCGGATGTTTTGAGAGATAAACAGTATCGATGTTACTTAGAAACATGAACAAAAAATTATCTAAAGCACCCGATACATGGCGAAGAGAACAAAATAGGCCAACGAGGGATAAGAGAACAATCAAACTCAAATCTATTATGTAGTACCTAAATGAAACGCCGTAGTAGCATTAAATCGTCAGAAGTTACTACATAAAGCAAGGTATCGAGGATGAATCGAGTCAGTCACTTACTTTGTTTTTTGTTCGCCATATCATCTACGGGTCATTTGCAATCTCAGCGTACTTGCAGACAACAAAAGTGGCATGCACCTTTTTATCATCGCCAGCATGTAGGACTGTTGTAGGCAGCTGCAAACATGGAGTCGGGTGACCCTCAAGGGGTCTTCTTTTATTTTTGAAATAATATGTTTGTAAAGAAATCGTCAATTGTCCTATTCTGTGCTACAGTTCCTACTTTAACAACAGCCGGTCAATTATTTTCAACCGGATACGAAAAACATTTGTACCTATGTGACCGACTAACTCTAAGAGCTCTTGGCAAAAAAAACAGCGCTTCGCTCGAAATCCAGTATTAAATTAATATGTTCTCTATTCGTCGTAACCTGCGAAGATCTTTTCCAATTTTTCGACGCATTCATCTATTGCATCTCATTAAGAGTCTTCAGAAGAATTAGAAATTAGTTTTTGAGGCCCACTTTGTTATCGTTAAAAACATAATTGGTCACTGAACGGAAAAAAGTCATCCGATGGAAGAAGATCGAAAGGGAATGGCGGGTACAGAAGAATTCTGTACTCAGACTCTTCTGGACGTTTTCTGTTGAGTAGCTCCATTTACGTGACGACATTGCGTCGTACGCGAATACTTGTTGACTGTGGTTTTTTTCGAATATTCATCTTTGTATAGGATCCTTCTGGTCTCACTTTATAGCATCTTGAATAGAAATCTAGCTTAACCCTGGGCTTACGCATATCTTCTGGAGCTACGCGTTTCTTTATTTGCTACATATTGACGTAGAATCAGATTTTTTTGTCACCTGTAATTATTCTATAGAAAAACCTGTTATTAAGACTAAGTGGTGCCCGATGCCGGCCGAGCTAACAAACAAGCGGCAGCTGTATTTCTTTGTGCCCTTTGCTCAGTCTGCAGGGTGTCTAGCCCCCAACTTCTTATTAAATCCCATAAATTTCGTATGCTGCTATTTGTATGACTAGCTCGTCCTGTCGGCCAAAAGTTCTCTTTTCAAGATGCATATAGTCAGTCTTCATCAATCCCGACTGGACGTTTAAGACGGAGTACGCTGTCGGGTTTCAGGGTGCCACTATTGAACTTCGCAAAGCCGCCTTTAACCACTGCTCCCGTTGATGAAATCGACACCACCCGTGGCACAAATATTCGGGGCTGTTTAGAAACTTTTTAATTTTGACAAGAGCTAGAGTCGGGTAAGCGTTTTTTCACCGGGAACATCCCTATTTAAAGCTTGAATTCGGAGTAAAAGTATTTCCGTCGCGCAATATACTTAAACAGGCCTACGAAAGGTAAAAAAGAATGCAAAGCTCTAACTTAAATCAGTTACACACCAACCTGATACAAATTGCACCACTCATTAACTAATTTAGCAGCCTATCACGAAGAAACATACAATGGTTGACCCTAGGTGCAGATAATGCGGTTTTATGCGATTATTATATAGGTGCAGAACGTAGATACAGGCACATAGCGGATTTCTTCTCGATTTGCTGCCTTTAGTTTTTTCAGCAATAATATTTGAGTACGATGCTAGAGAAAGATGCATTTTGTTCATATTCTGTACAAAATATGTCCGCCAAAAACGGTTCGACTGGGTGGTCTCTCTATACAAACATGTCCCTTCGAAACAGGATCAATGAAATAGAAATACAATGTCAGACGCCGTCTGAATCCTTATAACAAAATGGAGTTTTACATGACTCGGTTCGACTGTGATGGGGATCTTTGGTAGAAACTTCCTCGTTTCTAGGGAGCCAGCTTACGTTGCTAGCGCGCAATGCTCATACATATGCTAACCGGCGACTTTGTCTGTCGCTATAATACATCCCTTTTATAAACGGGAAACAAACCTTCGAAAGAGATTCGCATTTCAAGTGCATAATACAGAGCAACTTCTGTTCAATTGATAATGACGAAACATAGTTTTTTTACCCACACAGAAATTTATCTTTGGTGGAAGAGACTTAGCTTCGGTTTTCTAGTTGTAAACAAGTCATATAAAACAAAAACAGATTAACCCGTGTTATACCGCGTAGCAATCAGCAACATCAAAGTACTGACTTGTTACCTCTCTGATATCTACCTCTTACGCAAGATAGCACGATCTCTTACACGAGGCATCAACGTCGAATCGTGAAGGTTCGACATGCTTTTCTGGCCTTCAGCTCGTCGCCGTTCCAGTACCACTAGATCCTCTGCATAGAGAAATCGTTTAATGATGTTGTTTACTAAATACGTTTGTTTCCAGCTTTACAATGACAGTCGGTCGGCGAGAGCTCTCTAAGTATCAAACGAGCACGAGAAGACAACTTTCGAGCCGCATTATGTTCACTGACTGGAAAACAGGCTCATGTTTATATCGAGCGCGGCGTAGTAGATTGTAGCCCAGGCCATTTAGAGCCAATGTCATTTGCTGTTAGTAAGTAATAGACTGCAAATCGACTGCTTAGACTACAGCGCAACTCATCAAATTTTACCTCGTAAACTATACTAGGACGACGAGAGAGCAGGTGACAGGTAAGACGAAAATATTACCATTATTGGTTATTTATTATAACATTCAGGCTCATGGTGCTGTGCCACACGTACGATACTTACGCGGATAGGGTCGCCTGCCCCATGATGTACGAACTTTTGCTAGTGTCTCCTGTCAGAAAGTGTAAGCATCGACGATGAACAAACTCGACCCGCACGAACATACGTTCGCCAACTCCTACCAATTCTGCTAAGAGAAAGCAATGCCCAAAAATAAACAATACGAAGAAGTCGGTTGTCGAGCGACCTGCAATCTCGATGGGGTAATGAGACTCAGGAAAATCCTGCATCGCGTGAGGGAAGTCGGAATAGGTACGTGAACCCAATCTAACACTATAGGGGTCTGTAAATGACTTCTGCAAGGTCGTTTTGCTCCTATTTGCTCCTATTTATTGTCCCTACATTCTCAATCGTTTCTCAGTTCAATCACGGGCAACAGCATAGGTTCTCGAATAAAGATTCAGTTGCTGATTTGCGTGCCCCTTATAATGTAAATCTGCATTCATCGAGGTTGGAAAGTAGAGTTCCAATTCTGACTAAAATAAAATTAACGACGCTAAATTGTGAACCCATTCGTCTCCTTTAAAATGCAGCGCGTGGCTATGCAAGGTTGAGCTAATTTGTCAAACAGATATTGAAAGGACTAGAAATGGCCTTACATTGATTAAGATTGAGATGCAGAAAGGACATTGATCTTTACCTTAGCAAGAGTAACCGTGCAACTATAGACAGCCTGAAACGATTAGTTAGTTCAATTATTACTACAGAAAACAGGCTTTTTTTCAGGATTGGACCCATTTTACGAAACACACTTTAATAATCATAGAAAAGTGTTACTGAAAACCGAAATTATTATGCGTGGACAATACCCTATCTAAACCAGTGAAAAGATCCTTTCGACTGACCTTTTTAAAATATCGCCGCCGTAGCTATTGTTATCATTCAAAAGCGCGAAGGCACGTTTCACTATCATACATATCGGTGCCCAAATGTCCTGGGCGAAGCCGGTAACTGGTTCTTTTTTGCATCATCGACTAGAAGTGCACGACCGTAATATGTTTATGATTTGAATCTAAATCATACGTAGTCGGCTATGTTTAAAATGTGTGACACCACATTTTTATTTGATGACTCATGAGAAGCACGATTGTCGTACGACAAGTATCAGTGATGGGAAACTTTCACATAGCTTTAGATTTTGTTTCTATATTATTTTATTATTACGTTATCCTACATTAAAGCATCTTTTACATTTTCAGTCATGGGTTATACTGTGTAATAACAACTAGCGATGCCCAATGAAAACTCTTGTACATATAGAGTTATATATATATATATGCCACGGGCAAGATTATTCATTGGACATCTCTAGATTTTATTAAACAAGATAACGCATGATTGAAAAAACACACATACTGATATATCTGCTGACTTGTTTGTTTGGTCACCCTCTTTGTATAAGCATTGCAGCATATACGTGGCTGGCGAACTGCATGGATATATTGTGGGTGCGTACGATTCTCGGTGAGGAGATTTCGTCCCTGTGTATGAGGTGACGGTTGCGAAGCGAGCAGTGGGGGCTTTGCTTTTGCGTACAATGAGGGCGTCGTAGAAGAAACTGTATAACTTCGTAGGCAAGGCCACGGCAGGATACGTCGCATCCGCCCGTTTTCTTTTTCCTCAATGAACGAATGAATCCCTTCTCAGTTTACTGTGTCTGGCTTGGTGTGTCTCTTTGCGGTAAGGTTCTCTTTCTTGTCCGACGGCTGCTTTCGGCATGAGGCTTCTCTCTCCAGTCTTCTGCGGTTCTGTCCCATCCCTGATGGCTCAACAGAGAAGAGCAGAAAGCAGAAGAAGTGTTCGTACCCAGCCCGTATCAGCGTCAGAATAAAAAGAATTGAAGCCACGATCAAAATGACATAGCCGAATAGTAGTCAAGGGGCCAGCGGCAACAGTGGCCGTGGCAGCAGCTGCCTCCGCCGCAAATTGCTCCTTCAATCCTCCGCAGTTCCAATGCGAATGCGAGAGCGTGAAGACGGAGGAGTAGCTCGAAAGGATAGTCGAAGGGGAAACGTACGTGTATATAAGCGTTTGACGGAGGTCGGCCGCTCATAGACGACGGACATAAAGGAGCCGAAGGGCAGAAGATAGTTGGGACAAGAGGAGCTACGTTTGCTACCAGCAGATTTTCTGTTGGATCACAACAGACACAAACAACTAGAACTAACTCATGTTTGAAAGACTATTCCTCGAATGTCTTGCACGACGTGTAGAAAGCTTGCTTTGATAGAAGAGGGGTAAACGCAGCATGGGCGCAGAGAACCTGACGCAAGCCTTCTTGTCCCGTCCAAATACATATTTCGCCGATTTTCTGTTTGTAGAGTAACTTAGCGCCGCATCCTGGCAAAAAGAGAACAGCAACGAAAGCCTGGCGGGGAACTTACAATGGCCCCACATCAACAGTTTACGATTGCTATTGGTGCCATTACCAATGCAGCTACAACTGGCGTCGTCAATTTGAGCACTCGTTGCAATGAAGGCATCAAAGTTAAGTTCAAGTCTACGTAATTATTGTTATTCGACCTATCTGTCGAGAGCTTTGAAGATGAATTCACTCGAAACCGTCACAGTCTCCGGAAATGGACCAGCATTGAAAAATTACAAGCATAAAATGTGTACGCGTTTTATCACGAATCACAACTAATCGTGCAGAATACGCCTTTTGTTATACAGAAAATCCGAGAACAGCTTTACTATTGGCATGTTTATATTCGACCAATAGGCCTTTTGTTAACGATAGCATTCATTATGGTTAGTGCGATGTCCGAAAAGACCTGTAAACACATTAGCGCTGTTTTTACCTGTTGAAGTATCCGACAACGCCGCATCAGTAGTTCCGTTCGCGTAATAGGGGGACAGTTCACTTGAAACAAGCGTATATACCAAGCTCATGCGATATTTGAATATAATCTTAGATAAGAAAAAAATACATGTGTATGCAATTTAAAACTGTACTTAGATGAGATTTATAAACTGCGTGTAAAAATTCATATCTGGAAACGCACTCCAAGTGATTCCACTTCTGGCGCTATTGCATCTAAGAAAAATAGCGTGACACGTTCAACCTATTCTGATAGTTGCACGAAAGGTGGACGCGTACGCCTATAATGGGTAACGTCTAAATTTCATAAGAGCAGTAACAACTAAGCCCCAATCTGAACCGACGCCTCATGTCACTCATAAATACGGACTAATGAAGCGGTACGTGGCAAATTAGCCGTTCGGCACACTTTGTTGATTACCTTTCGACGAGCTCTAGCTACCAGATGTACGTGAAGTTTATGGAAAAAGTAAAGCCAACAATCAGACGATGTGATTAGTTTTTATTTGTCGAGAATGAGCTATACATATTACGTTTATGCGCACACTCCGGCGACTGAACGATGAGTGCAGGCACGCATGTCAGGAAACCCGACAGGACAATCAACCGATCTGCGGCTAGCGTACTCACAGATCCACTAGGCTTCCCCGCAAGTTTTCATTTGAAATACCGTTAGAATCGGTTCCGACCCAAGAGCGAAGAATGTGAAATCCAGGACACAGTACTGTAGGAATACGTTGTTAGCTAACTTTTATCTGCTCAAATCTTTTTCTAAAAAGCAATAGAATAATTTCTCTATATGCAAAACTAAAGATTCATTTATTGAGAACCACAAAAATAAAAATTACGTGTACTTTTCAACACTAGGAAGTCTTCAACGTGTAACGTTCATATCATGTTTAGTTCAGGTTTAGCCTGCAAATGTGGCTGATGCTTTAGCTGTAGCAGGGGTAGTGGCCACCGTGTTTGATGGTATATTTTTGATACGCACATGGTTTACATTCGTCGATCCTCTGGTGCCACTTGACCGGTTCGCTCAACGGTGACTTCATTGTGTATGTAGGTGCTTAGACGCCTAAGCACTACACACACACAATGATGAAACGTGAGCCGAAGTGCTCACCAAGGTCGAGCCAGCCTTGAAATCATCCTCAAGCAATGATGAAAGTAGTTATCGCGCCAACGAGTCTTCATCATGCTCCAGTGGTTCGTCATCCTTTGTCATGAGGACCTCCCTGCGCTCGGTGTTATTAAATTGCGTGTAGGAATAAGCTCGATGTGCTCTTGGGTTAAGGAGAAAGGAACAGGCGTACCTTGTCTGCCATGTGCGCTCCTGCAGTATACCCCGACCCAAAACCAACGGGAACGGTCGAACGTCAATTCTTGACTTCAGCTGGTAGCAGTGCTTCGTGGGGATTCGGGTATGTCAGAAGCGGTTGTGGAAACTGATACCAGGCTATGTATGGGGCTCGTAAACAGTTAGATTAATAGGGTAATAATAACGGTAGACTAGTAGTAAAACCTCCGAGCGGTTCGCTTGGGAATTTATTCAATTGTAGAACTGAAATAAATGCATCTTCTATGGCAATCTTCCTTGACAATTGTTTTCTCTACAGATATTATACTAAGTCTGATAATAATAATAACAACATTAGCACAACTATCCAAGTGCCAGAAAATGGCACCAATGGGAGCTGTGTATGTCCTTCGTTATTCCGGTGGTTTTCTAAGGATTTATTTTGATCCTTTTGTAAGGTTGTATCGAGGTTTACGAATCTGTAGCTATGAATTAAAATTCTGCCGTGCAGCAATCACAGCCCTACAGACGTTGCTTGCGTCACCATTTAGGGATGACAATACGGTTACGCCATCAGCGATTCTGCAACAGAAATTCGAATAGCAAATCTCTGCTTCACCCCTGCAGTACGCCGCCAACAGATAAGCCAATCAGCCGCTCTTCCCAACAGTGCGGCTCCACTGTTCTCCTATAAAATTTCGGTTATAATTGACAGAAAGTTGATTTTCTGCTCTTCTTAGTTAGATCATTGCAGGCCTTCTGGCTGATATCGGTATACTTGTAAAATGCCTAAAGCGCAATTAGCTTAAATAGAGCTCCTGAAGACAACAAAGTATGGAGATAGATGCTTACCTCTATTTAATGTCCAGCAGGTTCAATTTACCAGAAGGGGACGAAATCATACATAAGACGACATTTTATTCCATGGACAGCCACTAAGTCTGTGCTTTTCGTTGAAATAAAGCTTCTAATTATTATGCCAAGTTGTTAATCTTGCGAAGTTTTCACTTGAATAATGTAACCGAACGATGACAAAATAGAAGGTTCTGCGAAAGGCTCCATGTAATAATAATATTCTATATGACAAGACTGCTAGAGAAGACAACCTGTGCCGGATGCCGCGAGTACAGGGGCGAGGCATTGACTATACTTAGTTCTTATCCGTTAATTTTTCTATCGCAAGCGGCAAATCTGCCGCTTGCGATAGAAAAACTTGCGACTGCCCAAGCGGCAGAGTTCACTTTTTGCGTTTCGTTACCAGGTTCGATTCAATGGCGGAAAACAGCGCGAAGATGTTTAGCTGAGTTGTAGAGTTTTCAGAAAAATCCCTAGAGCGGAGAATCCCTAGAGAGTTAGTCGATACAGTCTAGAGGTGGCGTCTACAGTTGTACGAGCAATAACTTCTCGTGCAACGTTCCTGTGACAGCGCAAGTTGCCTACGTACACAGGGAAAGTTTACATATGTACTAGTAGTGCTGATATTTACTCATACACATATTTCTCTTCCAGTATAGTCGTAGTATACATAATTTGCAGTATGTATATATACTCTTAGCCTGTGTCGGAAAAAACCAACAAATGAATAATATCAATTACAATGAGTTAACAGCCACCAAACTTTTCCATTCGATCGATTTGCATGAGTATAGGTTATTCTTAGCGACCCAACTATAACTCTTAAAAACCTTTTAGCTTTGCAACGTGCAGCTGCGTAATGTGTGGAGATTTATGTCCAGCACTAGCGGGCAAGGAATATTACTTCGGACGAAACAAAACTCTCACACTACAGAAGCAGTACATTGATAGTTATCAACGGTTCGCTAATGCATTTTTCTCAGGATACTCGATATCGGCGTATGAACAGAAGACGTACGTGAAAACGCGATCAGTCATAGTTCCTTGTACGTCTCGATAGCTTAATTGACCTTGCGGTATCTCCGTATTTAGCTTAATCCAATGGGACTAGTAGCAAGTACACTCTGCGTGTTCTGTTACATTCATGACGTAACTTAAATACTTCTTTGTAGACCATGGCCGATACGCTTAACAGTTAGTGCAATAATCGTGACGGTCCCTGAAAGTTCCTTGTTGCCCTCACGCTTTTTCTGGAGGCTTTCATATGAGCGAGATCGTGACATAACAGCGCCGAGGCTGTGTATTACCCTGCGAAGGAAAGAAAAAAAATTAGGTCTGAACGGGTATATCCTCGATGTTTCGAGTTTTTACATCCGTGGTGTCGTCGTTAGCCATTCCATCAGATGGCTGGCTCCCAGCACAAAACGAAGTATAATTATGCCCGGGTCCAGACGTAGACCACAACGTGTCCCTAGGATCAGCAGGCAAATACGTTAGGAATGGATATGTCCTGTAAGACATTCGTGGATCATGTACATGTAACATGTAGAGTTCGACACGATTAATAACAGTGTCGACATAAATGAATGGCATATGTGTTCGTCGTGTTGGGTAAGACGGTGCTTAGGGGATTTAGCTTCAAGGGATTTAGTGTGCCTAGAACTTCTATTACAATGATAATCAATATATATTACTTGTTTTTGACTATACGATGTATTTATAATTCATAGGACACCGTTGATAAAGGCCGTATTCACAGGATGAACTAATATAGAAAGTGTTGCATTTCATAAGTCTTCGTTAAGACAGATTACTTCTAGTCTCCGGACAACAGTTCTTAAATCAACAAATATAGGGATTATGGAGCCGATTGAAGATGTTGAGATAACAAGACAACGCAATCTCGAATGTATAACGTCATAGTTTGGCTGAACCTGAAATTTAATTGGGGTCATAGCCAAGCAGCTCGTAAAATAGTTTTCCTTTAGCCGACATCAGGTTTCTATCGGTGACAACCAATTACCTGCGGGATCTTTTCCGGAAATCTGCTTCGTCCTGAAAATGAATTCACCAGTCACTACAATGACCGAGTGAAAATGCAGTCGATGTATGGAACCCTAGCACAGCTATAACCCAGAGGAATTTAACGAAGTCGCATATGAACTGACCAAATTGTCAGAATGGCTTAATCAGGTGCCATTGGGGCGATGGGTTAGCAATAGATAGTTTGGAAAATGAGCGTGTTTCGTAAGAGTGAAATCATTCCGATGCGCGAAAACGATAGGATGGGGAATAGCCAATACTGCTCGGGCGTTTCTTGCTCACATCATGGCCTAATACGGTTGTGGCACTTAACTGAACAGCGTCAAATTAGGACTACTGGCGATTACTCTATGAATTCGCTAAAGTGTATGGAATGTCCTTGTATTTGATAGATTATCGCTTGGCGCGTCTAGGTCCTGAAGAAGTCACTGTATGTCAAGCGCCAATCGAAACAACTTCGCGCTCGGTTGCCGAAGGATCAAAATAGCACTTCCAACAAGTTACCTTACTGCATATCAATGTGTACCGCAAAAGGGCCAGTCAAATTAGCTTTTAAATAACTTCACAAGAATTACATTGCTAATTTTGAGTAATCCGCATATATCGTACCCTACATATGGTCAAGCCGTGTATTGAGCCTAAGCGTTGGAAAAGGGCAGATGCATGCGGCACATGTTCGATTGCTAAGGCACAACAACGTACGAGCAGTCAGCTGTGAGAACTATAGCTCCCTTAACGCCTATCTCTAGCGTAGATATGAGGTCATGCTAGGTCCTACAGACTAGACACTTTGTAACAACGATTATGTTAGCCAGACATGTGAACATTGTCGGTAGATATGTATGCCGAAGTGGGTAAAATAGAACCGATCTCTCGTCTTTAGATAGCGTACATAACGAAAAAAAAACCGCAGAGCGTAAGCAATTGCCAAAAGAAAGGGTTGTTGTGTTCATAACTGCTTACGAAGCCAGGTAGCTGAGCTCTATACTTGAAGCAACATGGAAGGGGGCTATGGGACGCGCACTCAGTGGAAAAAAGATAGCCATTGGAGCGGAATATCGCAAACCGGCTAGTCGACAATACAGCGGTCAAAGCAATCTGAACGGTGCTCTACAGAGCTGGAAGCTGTTTACTGAAGCAGCTTAGAAACTATCACGCTCCAATCAAATAAAAGTAATGTCACTTATCACTAAATAGATCCTATGTCTGTATATTAGTTTTCCAACATTATTGACATTTTTAAACATTTACATCAATACAACCAAAGGTTATTTTACATTTACAGTCGAGGCATTTATATAATAACATAGTCTAGATGTACAGTGTTGTGTCATATATGGTTGCACTGTTGATAGCTTGAATATTATAAACCGCCGACTTGCTGGCAATCTAATAATGTAACTAACGGTCGGCATTTCAAAGGCTGACAATGTCAAATCCGTGTTTATGTCTCCTGGCTGCAGACAGGATTGTGTTTATGTTTGCCGACCGTAATTTATATATTATAGTTTATCCATTAGCTATTGTTTGATTTTTTTTCCAACTCTAATTTGCTCGAATTGCTCGGCGGAAAAAAAACTACTGTGTACGTTATCTGCTGATCCCGCGTTAGACCTACAAATTTGTCTTGGTCTATATTGTTTATAAATACAGCCGCTGGATAACTCTTACCAAACGGAACGATACTTCATAGTTTTAGAGCTACTTCCGCTCGGCCACCCCGCCGCCTCGCAGAACAACGAGAACATTTTATAATATAGACATTTTATAATATCTTTCCTTCTCCAGGCACCTTCCCATGAGTGGTGATCCCATGCGAAGTATAATGTTAGTTACTTTGCGCATTTGACGCTTCGTTCTGTTATGTTTAGTACAGACTTCGGTTGGCTTCGTTGCCTCATACCTATTCTCAAACGGACAGCATTAAATACATAGATAGGACAATATACATAAACGGATCGAATCAACAGAGTCATCCGTCATATAGGCACCATGTGTGAGCAGGTGGGTGGCTGTACCTTTACGTGTTTATTTTTGTATGTATGTGAATGCGGACGGGTCTTGTTATCTTGTACCCCCTAGCAAAACCAGCGCGAGCCCCAGCCGAAAACCATATACGGCCGCCAACACGTTCGGGTTGACGTGAGCCGCGTCACAGCGTGAATTCTCTTTTTGCAAACCTTGCACGTACGTAGATACGTATGCAGCAGTAGGAGGACCAGCACAACAAAGCGAGGCCGCCGGGGTAGCAGCGGGATTTGTGGGAGCCGACCTTCGGATTAGTGAGCAGTCTAGTATGTAAGCGCTGCTTCAGCGCAAACCTTGTAGATCGGTAGCCAAGCCTCCTAAATTTATGCCAGCGTGGAGCGAAACCTCACATAAGTGCACTGTGGTACAGGCAGGTAGTGCAGTAGTCGACCCTGCAATAACCCGAAGTAGACATGCAGCATCGAGCCAACATAAAGGCTAACTGCGACGTTAGCCTGAGGACCTTACACGGATAATGGTAACACAGGATACCAGCCAACATTGGGACTTCCACCGGAAACGTCGTCATTATCATCACCATCATCACCAGCATTATAACAGCAGGTGGCGTCCACGAACTAATCCTGCTAAATACATATATATATATATATATATATATATATATATATATATATATATATATACGTCCCATTCACCACCGTTTTCCCAGTTCTTTGTACCGTTATGCTTGGCTATTGTGCCATTCATGTCATATCTCGATTGCACCTCACAAACTAAGTCACATTTTCGTTCGCTTACTTCCCCCGGCTACCTTCCCTAGGCCGTTTCTCGGCCATGAAGCCAGGAGCTTCATTTGCAAGTCATTCGTAGCAGACGACCTCAGTGTGGCCCCTCTGCTACGTTCCCTAGCCCAGCTGTGTTCGGGCGAAACGCAGCTAGGCTATAGTCGCTTGCCAAGTGGAACAAAATGCACTGCACGTATCATATGCTAGTAACAACAGCAAAGGCGTGTCAATCACTACCAGCAGCAGCACGAGCAACCCAAGTAACTATGCGACAAGCCGATATGCGGGAGGCGTAGTGTAAGGCTCATCGTAGAAGCGTACTCATCTTGCAATTACACCCGTACAAGCTTTCCGTTCCTCTTCTAATGGTTAGCAGCGAGATGCAAAAGAAGAGGTACGGGAGTCGGCACGGAGAACAGGCACACGAAGGAACCATTCGTACACGCATGTAGGGCAGAAATCCGCACATTCGGCAGCTCGTTCTGTTTTGTTCTCCGTCCTTTTTTCATCGCCGGTGTGTGCGGATCCTACAGCTGGACCAACAGTACAACTGTCATTCAGGTGCTAAAATGGCCTAGGTCTTCGTTAGTTGCATTGTCTGGAAGGAAGCGAAAATCGCTTGACTTAGTGAAACGTATTCCACGATTACATATTTGAAACACAATTATGCAGATATAATAGTTTCGTACGTCTATACAGTAGTAACAAATTGTTTGCCTGCGATGAGATATGGGTAGCTGTTTGATACCGTGAAGTACACGATTCTAAGGGCAAAGTAGTGATAAAAAAGGCATCCACCCGGTACTATAAGCTAATAAGGTTTCAGTAGAAATACATTGTCAGTTATTAATCTATTTAGTAGTGGAGAATGATTCGGGTCTTCAGATACAGGCATCTGTTTTTCTGTTAATTTGTATTAAAATTATATGTTGAAGACAAAATGGACCTTGTAACGTTTTCACTGTTATAGTCGAATAGGTAGCCGTACTTGACCGTTTCTATCGGCCTTGAGAAAATCGTTAAGCGCTCCTGCTGGTGATAGCAGTTACATAACGCATAGGTGTATAGGAAACACAGGATGATTTGCCTTCTTGTTTACTCAATTTGTTTGTTTTGATCTCAATGTTTTTTCAATTTTGTCATGAAGAAACCTTTATCCGCAATTACACTACACCGATGTTTATAAGAACAACGCATGGCATGTTCTGTTCACTACGAGTGGTTACAACTTATAGAACATATACACTGACGAGAGTATTTAACAGTAAATGGCGGCCGGTATAACAATCAGAGGCGTATCTTTAAGCACACGAACCCCCAGCAAATGCTGAACGCGTCTTCCACCTCGATTAAATAGATGCCATGTCGGTATCTTTATTCTAAATAAAAGCAAACTAAGTTCTTCGTTTGTGGATACTTCTATTAAGATGCATTAGTTCGTCTTCGGAGTAGCGGAATACTAGTGAAATATTGGCACTCTAAAGAGAGGAAGAAATGAGCTCTAAGAGTCTTTCGTTAGAGAGAAACGGATTTTGCTTGGTGCAATGAGGAGGTTCCAACGCGAAAGACATACCACGCAGGTAAGGCTTCATGCTAAAAGCAGTGTTTTAAAGCTATCCCGTTCACCTCAAGTAGGCTTTTAGGAGCCTGCAGAATTCATTGAAGCCTCGCAGCCTGAACCTCTGCTATCCCGTCTTCATTACGACCAGTCCAGCTACTGAACAACGTAGTTTGCTTTTACCCTTTTCTTTTACTAACTAGGTTTATCTGGAGAGGTTAATATCAGTGCCGATTTTATGAAAAATGGAATATAATAGAAGAAAAATCGCTATATAGCTTGAGGATGTCGCTGGCGCAGTTAGGACAATTTCAGCTGCTAACGCTCTTAGCCGTATAACACTGACATTGATTCTGTACCGTTTTACATATAAGAAAGAGTTTTATTAGACTTAACAGATCTAACCTAATCAGATTTTAAGAAACGTTTACATTTTCGTTTGTCATGCGTAAAATAGGAAGTACGATCTGTGACACCATTTGAACTTTATTAGAATTCCATTTAGAGACGCTGAAGTTAATAAACTAAATAGTCTGTTGAATTAAGGGAACTCATTGAAAAAAACAGAGCTCCGGTAGTGCACTGTATAAATTTAGCAGATCTGTCCAGTATCAAAAGCCCCAAAATAGCTCTTAGAATTAGCTATCAGTAACCGAACTTAGTTTAATAAATGACCTCTATTGGTGTAACGGCTTATTATAAGGTAATATTCCCGTTTATCAGCTTAGGTTTGTTTCATCATTTAACACATGCTAACACCGTCAGGTGCCTTCTTACGGCAGGTCATTTTTCATGCGGGTATTACAAGCTTCTTGACGACATCAATCTCTTCAAAAAGATAATAAATCCTGAATAAAGAAGTACGTTTTCAAAGCGAGCGCACTCATACAAGACTGCAATTTTGTGCAGTACTTGATACCAATTTTAACTTGAGTTAAGCAATGGCACTATTACATAAAAATAACCGATTGAAACAAAGAGAATTAGTTTGTTTTTATACACCAACATCGCTCCGTATAGGTGCGATTATCTATTTAGGCGTGACTGTGTGGTTACATACAACTCTATCGGTCCTGCCGTAGAAAGCGAATGCTGCGCGTCTGGCTCGCTCGTCTGTGACCCTCTTTCGGTTCTTGCTTTTTTCCTATCGCTTTCTCGCGTCGGCTTACATTCGTTCACTTGCTTCTAGTTTGCCCTCGGGGGCTACAATGCCAACAGTGGGGCCCTTACGACGACAACTACCCGCGCAGTCTCAACCCACAGCTCTTTTGGCTGTGACGCACGCAGGCTCCACAGCATAGCGCAGTACTGTATATATGTCGTATCGCATGGTTTCTCTCTTTCCAAATAAACGAGAGGTTTGACCATCAGCGATAGATGATCTTTGGTCGCCTGTTCCTACTGCTCTTTTTGTTCCAGTTCACTCTCCTTTCCAGATGTCGTCCATCCTGCGTCTTTTGTTCTATTACTTCCGTAAAATTAAACCCGGCGACGCCACGCTCTCGTGAGCCCGAAAGGCCGAAGCAAGACCGACCGATAGACGGACTGAGGGTGGTTGGTCGGCCAAACTCTGTGGAAGAACTGCTAGAGAGCACCTGTGCATAACTGTATAGCACCAATCTCGACCGCAATTGCTACTGCAGATTCCGAAGCTCTAAGCGTCAGGAGCTCGGTGCAAGAAACTGTGTCGGAAAGAAAAATATGGAACGAAAGAGATGATTTGTTGTGGTGATAGTCGGAGTCTTTTTTCGTTTGCAGGTACACTCGCTTTCTGTACTATGGCTCGTTTGTGTATGGGACAGGCAGACAGCCGGCTTTTCTGGGCTTACTTAAGGAATCTGATGGAGAATAGAAATAGATGGTACAAGATAGAAAGCGACTGAACTTTATTAAGCGGAATATCGAAATACTACAAATAAACTCTCATCCGTGCTGCTTCTATGAAAAGGCGGGTAATTGAGATTCTGTGGACCGCAGGCAGCGATTAGCTAAATCAAAGCAAATTATATTATTTAGTTCTTTCTATGTTATGCGTGTACATATAATATTAGGTAATCGAAAAACTACTGACTGTTTTTAGGCTAACCTTGAATCAGCTGTTTCTTATATTTTAAAAAATAATAAATTTAATTAGTAGGTGACCAGTTTCTAATAACACCATAATACTATCGTCATACAACCTTTGTGATTTTTTCATGCCTCTGTTGACACTTCGTAGCTAAGTTAAGGAAGTTCTGCCGAGAGCGAAACGGATAATGTGATAGCGCAAGATCCGAGCCGTTTAGTGGATGCATTAAAGTTTTTTTTTTTATCTACGTTTGTATGTAGTTTTACCTGTTCTGGTCGATTTTTTTCTAACGGCTTGTGGTAGTCTCGTTAGTCATTGACGGTAGATATATGAATCCACGGTTTTGCCAAACGGCATAATGCGCATTTCCTTTGCTATTCTATCAAACACATACCTTCTTTGGCGTAAGGCAGGATTTCGTGCCATATTTCTCTATCCATTCATTGCAGGTTATTGCTGTATGTAACCTAGTTTTCATCAACCGCTTCAAATCAAGCTTTAGAAGCGGGTCGATTTCGTCTCGTTTTTGTGAAGTTCCGTAGATGGAAATACGATTATGACAGTAAATTCTTTTTTTGTAGCTTCGTGTGACAGCCGAACTTTTAGCCAACTTTTTCAAAGCAGTTCAGAGCCGGTGGCTGGTGAATCTCTACCTCCTTGGCGATATCATGGCTATTCACGCCTCGTGCTTGCTCATTTTTCATAATGATTTCATCGCCTTTCTCCGTAATTGGTCGTCATTACGAGGAACGTCTTTGGCAGGGAAATTCACAGAACGAAAGCGACAGGACAATTTCTGGGTCGTTTCGCCCAACACTGCATCTTGACTATGAATTTTTTCCGAGTCGGGTCGGCATCCCTGTCTTTAGCGTAATAAAATTGTAAAATATTGCATATTTTTGCAGAATTTTTTCTAATTTTGCAGGCGCTCGCTCATTAGTTTGAATAGAGGTACCCTAGACATTTTGGCGCACTTACTACAGCTAGAACTCGGCTTACAAATGGAACTGACCCAGCGCAAGTCATACCACCGATGGTATGTGACATCAAAACAAGCCAGCTGGCTAGAAAGGCGGACAAGCGACCTTTTGCAAAATAGGACACCAAATGTTACAAACCCTACTACGTATAACGGAATGAATGATGGTGTTTTTTTCCTTTTAAACGAACACGTTTTGACAAAAAGCAATTTAGTGTTCGTTTGGCTTAATCCAAATACACTTCCGCGAGAGCCAATATACTTCAAACGGTCAGGCTGTTTGACTGTACAAAGTGTCCAAATTACCCAGCTCGTATTGCTATTACGATGCGTGCCTCCGATTAAAGGGCCATGACCTCGCGAATATCGTCACAGACAATAATGGACCACATTTTACGTATTATTACCATCTATTACGTCATACCATGATCACTCGGCAATGCCGATCGTTTACTTAGATGAAGAACCAATCAAGCTTCAGCGCCACGGTCGTAGGATACAAGCAACGATATTACGCGTCCGCGAGCGAATCTAGTTAGTATTAAATTGCAGTACGTGTCTACTAATTTCCTAATCAACTTAGCTAACAACAAGCAGAAGCTGATGAAATGGGAATAATTGTAGAATGACGGTAAGTTTCTATTTATCAATCAAAACTAGACGGGTTTAGTCGTACTTGGATTGCCGGATATCGTACCATATTCATCGTACTGTACGTACGTGGCAAAGAACGTCGATATAATCGGATTAGAAGAATAAAGTGAAGCGAGTAGATAAACGAGATGATAGCTACTAGATACGAACTCAAGCTATGTGCTAACCAAGTACGTTTGTATGAATGCTCATTGTAAGTATCTGTACAGCAAATATCGACGCTGACTTTAAATGGCTCTGATGAAGAACCGAGTGTTAATACTCTGATGGGTGTGGTTGGTAACAACGATGACGTTTTTTTTGTTCTTCGCTGGTGTTGCAGTGCTGACTGCCTAATTGCGATGGTCGATTGTATAAATCGAAGCCAGCCTTCGAATGCAGCGTTGTGGTGCGATGTGCCACGGCGTCTACGAATTTTCGTAAGACTGTTTGGGATTTGGGAAATTCGGGTGGACAGACAAACCACTTTAGTTGTCACTTTCCAAACGAATCTGCGTATCCAGATCCCATGTCCTGCATCCCCAGAAGGAACTAAGTCAACAGTTTGAGTTAGCCAGAGAAAAAGAAATTACGTATCGTCGCGACATAGCTGCCAGGGCTTGGTGGCGCAGAGATTCATCAGCCGTTTTGGAAAAAGGGACCTTCGTCAAAAAATAAGACAGGAAAAAAGAATAAAAACTATATTTCGACGTTCATGAATGTAAATACGCTTCAGAACTGACGTAATATGTAGAAATCGACAAAGACTCGAGCCGCACGTAAATATACGAATTCATAAGATTGGGTAGGACTCCGGAGGAGTTTATAGTTCATGTTCTTGAAGTGCAATATAAAATGATTCAGGATGCTTATCGAATACGTTAAGGGTACGTAATTAGGGAAAGAACATCAATTGATGAACCTGTGAATCGTTGCTACTTGGAGTTTTTTTTTAAATGCTATTTGTACGTGGCGTTTCGTAGTAATAAGCTATCTACTTAGCCCTGCTGCAAGTTTATTGTATTAAATACGGAAACAATTCTGCCTCATTGACGAGAAGGTCCTGTGTATCTCGACCTACAGTAGCTACATAGATAAGCACCAATTCAAAAGGACTCTTTTAAGCATTTACAAACAAAAAGTTTTTACATCGAATTTGCTTGATGCTTTAAACAAAATGCCCTATTTCGCGCCATCGCCCAAACAGTGAGGGCAAAATCATATCGGTCGTTATCAAAAAACAATCATTCGAAAGTTAGAATGATTTGAAAACGGTTTTTTGCATGATTTTAGGAAGCTACAATAGTGAACGCTAGTTGCATTTGGTACGTAGCTCATAGGGGATGCCTCAACAAAGACGAAAAATTACACTTTTTTTATTTGTACCTGTGAGAATTGACATCGAAACTTACATTAACTTTCATTCAAAACACATGATCGAGGCAGTGGTTTTTACCTACAATTGACGGCGGCGTCAACTTTCTACAAAAAGATCCTACACTTAGCTATATCGAGCGCCTGCTTAGGGTAACATTATACTGTACGTGTGTGACGCCATAGATCGCTAATATATGCGTGGCGTCATAGATTTAGGACAAGCATCCTTTGAGCTCGTTTATTTGGTCAGAGGAAGATGTTTGTCTAAAACAGACGCCTAATCATCTTTGACAGACACCTTCTCCGTTAGTGTCTGGAATATACGCTAATGGCTGCGATACGTTCGAAGACTAAACGCGTATCACTGAAGACGATGCCTAAGACACGTACAAGGTACATGATAATACTTTGAGGTCAAATAGAAATTTCACGTAATAATAATAATTGCTCCGAGATAACGTGCTTTCAAGACGTGTAAAAAGCATTGTCGTATATGCCGATATAAGACTCATGCACAACCCGTTCCCATTCGATTTATGAATGGCCAAGAAACATGCGGTTCCTACAAGGCACAAACGTACATTATAGTAACGTTGAAATTGTTAAAATCGAGTGTGTTGTGGCACCACTCTAACGATTCATGCTTCCAATATTTTGACCTGGATTAAGTTAAAGGGCTACGCAAGGAATAGCTGATGCGAATTTAGTAAACCTGTATCAAGGATCGGTATTATCTGTGCGATGTTTTTGTCGTAATAGATTGAACTTCTAAATATGAAATTGTTTCTCTTCAGCCATATTCTCTACATCCGTATTTTCAAAACTGTGAAGCTAGCTGTATAACCCCAGACTTAAAATATGTTATCAGTCCAGAAATCGGTAACGTTAGAGCGGTCATTGCTTGAAACACAGAGCCCCTTAACCTTGGAGAAGGCTGTTCAAACTCGGTCAGCTTGGCACGTGCCTTCAGTTTGGCCTTTGCTCGCCCTTAAGTCGCTACCTCCTCCAGAATCGCCATAAGAGCAATAATGCTTACCTGCTCTCATGCCAAACAACCTTTTTGTAGTCTATGGGTCAAAGTTGAGCCCCTTTTTGGGAAACAAACTTCAGCTTGTCTCAGTTAGTGCACATTGAAAAAATAATGTGCACTGAACATTAAACCTATGTGTTATCGCGCGTGTTATCGAGTACTCTCCCATGCACAGGTACCCTTTGAAAATTTTCCAGAACTTGTTATATAACTAGTTTATGTTATTGTAGCGAACCGTTAGTAAAAATAATAAATATAAGCGCAGAAGGGTGATGACATTATACAAATATTTTTGCTGAGCCGGAGATTAATTTCATTCCTGATAGGCAGCCACGATCCGCAAGTGTATGGTAACGATGAAACTTGCATGTGACGCTCATGGAAATCTATAATAAACCAGGGTTCATGTAGATAGGAAGCTCCGTACGAGGTGGTCCGACGTTACGAAACTGCTGGGTCGATCTGCAGGCACAATCTGGGAAACTACTTACCAGGTCGCAATTATCAATATGATTCTGCTAAGAATTCGCGCGTTGTAAGTATTGAAAAAAATGAATGCGGTCAACCCAGTTCAGTAAACGGCTTTTCCTGCGGTCCAAGGCAGTTTGTACAGGAAGGATGTTGGGGTTGTAGATCTACGTAGCCAAGGGGACGAAGGCGGTAAAATATGGGCTCGACGAGAATTTTGTAGTTTAGTATTTAGTAAGCTCCAATCGCCCCAAGGAAGCCCAGGAACGGTTAAAGGACTCGCGCATATTCGAGTATGTGAACAAGACTCGAGAAAACGGTAGCTCAGGGGCATTGCGGTTTCCAGTTAAGGAACTTACGGGTGTAGGCTGGAGATCAGCAACCGAAAAGCAGAGAGATATTCCAGAGGCAAGTAAATTGGGAGACCACAAAATGGCGTTCAAAATTGCGGATATATGAGCTTAGACGTTGCGTCTTTGGTCCCGCGAAGTCAGTAAAAGACTGTGTTCGATTTGGCTGTCAAATTGAAAGCAGTAGCTGTTTCGGAATTCATACAAGAAGTGGTCATAAGCGGAATGGAGTATTGTATATGGGGACTCGTTATGCGTAAACAATTCTTAGAAAAAGCAGTTAACATAATGGATCGGTATCTACGTTCAGAGTTTACCGAAAAATAGTAAATTTTAAGACTGTTAGGTGCCTTGAGTAGTAGGTTCTTTGCTTTGGGTTCTTTTCGGTATTTTTACAGTAAAAGAACTTTTACTGATAAAGTGAGTTAGAGTCTCAAATCATTAGGTCACCTAGATCTCAAAATTTTGCGAGGCTAGTAGCTGCAAATGGCCGTTCAAAGGCTTTTCTAGATAAAGACACGATATCGCTTTGTGTTTTAGACCAGAGAGCACTAGGCGAAATGGTTTTTGTCGTTTGCGCAGTGCGAATTAATTTCACGTTTGATTGAACTCTTCAACAACCGAACTGGTTCGTAGGTACTGAGATCTTGCTGAAGTTGGAAATCATGCGGGTTATCGGTTAGACCGTACTACGCGCGGCTATGGTAATCAACGGGAGACTTCAGAGATTGGGACCGCTGTTTCTGGAAGTAGATAGGGGATCGCATTATACTGAGTGAGTACGGCAAATGCTTAAAGTGTGGGGGGGAGTGCAGCAGCAGCAGCGGCCGCCCCCGTCGGAGGTAAACCGAAGTATGGCGGCGTTCGTGTTGGGCGCACACAAACAACTTGCTAATGAAATCGTTAATCGAAAGCGTCCAAGCCCTTTCTGTAATTGTCATGTTACGGGGTGAGGTTAGAAAGGCAGGTTTTGTGCGAGGAGCCAGCTGCTCCGTAGTCGTCCTCATCGACAGAGGTATGCGATGAGTTTAGATCTTTCTTGTAAGAGACAGTTAAGAGTAATTGGAAATGTACCTAGTTAAATGAAGCAGGGGACCTCACTGTGTCACGATATCCTCATTGATGAACTGTAGCGTGTCAGGCTGTCTGTTGATGCACAGAAAACGCTCTCAGCTTAGCTCTACAGCTGCTAAACGTTGTGCCTGTTTCAGCTACTTGTTAAATGTTTTTGGATTCGCAGGAATAGACGGGGGAAGGAGAAGGCGGATTAATTAGGTTTCATCGAGAAAGCTGAACGCCCTTTAAGGTGTCGGAAAGATCGGATAATTGGCAGATGATTAGGCAGATTTTTTTAAAATAAACTGGTAAAATGCTGGAACTATCAGCCTATTTAATTTTGATCGCTGGAGGTTCCCAGTAAGCCGAAAGTTAAACTGCAAAAGATTGTAAATAAACTTATTATTGGTTCCGATGAGAATGTGGCTGAAATGTTCTACATTACACAACCTCAGGTGAGGTTATCTACGGGCGCCATATTATCAAAATTTAAAGATCGGGGATTACGTTATAGGAAACAAAATCTATTGAGGAATAATCATCCTTACTAATTATTACGAACTGGCACAATACATATCAAATATTAGTCGTATTATCAAAAAGTGCACAAGGTAGATACAGCTCCACCGAAATACAAGAGCAGCATTGTGTACCAATTAATGTCCATATTTCTCATTAAAATACGGATAAGTGGGCTTACATACAGAACACTGGGATTCTACGAAATGGGTATTTCGTATTGCTTTTGTTAATATAATTTTATTGCATATTTATTAGAACCCGATCTCCTCATCCGGACAGCGCATTTCTACGTGTCATAGGAATTAATAGCTCATTGTTTTATATATATTTGCTGTTTCCTCGATGACGCTAAATCACCATGACTTTTTTATTCTAGTACTCCGCTGTTGGTACAGTATAGCTCATACAACTGTTATTAATGCGGGTGCAGCTTGTACGATCACTTTTAGTGGCCACTGTGGCCAGAGCGTAGATTCGTTCGTAGAGCTAGCTTCCGTTCGTTCCTTGTATGTAAGCCATTGCCCTGGAGAGCTCATCACGCGCAGCTCAGAGGTCGCGCAAACATTGGCTCTCAGCCGATAACGAGCAGCCGGCTGGTCGGCTGGCGGGTCACGACGATATGGGTAAGACGTACGCAGAGGGACGCTAAAGGGATCTAAGATCTTGGGAAAAGAAGGAAAAGATAGGATCCCATGTCGGCTGCGGACTTGATGGACGCGGTTGCTGGGACGGGCGAGCATGGATGAGCTTGGGGGAGGACAGGCGGAAGCGCTCCCTTGTCAGATTCCTATACGCAGTGAAGCAAAGCCTCAGTAAGCTTCCCTAACCCATGATACGCTACCACCGTTCTGCCCTTCCTCCCACCCAACTCTTCTTCTGCCTTACGAACTTTCTCATAGGCTTTGTTGGAGCTCCAGCTCTGTTAATGATTCACGAGCGACCGCCAACGAGGTCACTGAAGGAGAGTTAGGAATACTTCGAGCACCGAAAGGTTGGAATAGAAAGAAAAGATCCCCTGCGAAACCGGTGCTTGAGCTACGATAAACGGCGCATAATTTTGTAGTATTGAACCTTTGGTGTGTTGAAATAAACTTTATAGGTACACACGTCCATGCGTAGCACACTTCTTACACAAGTCTGTATGGGGCGAATCTGGCAATACCGATACCAGCTTTAAGACCCCACTGCCTATAGAGGTAAGAACTATTTTATCGTCACGTATTACACAACAGTTAAACACTATTAATATGTTGATATCGATACAGGATAACAATGCTACCTTGTACATCTTAGACATAGGCAAATCGTACGAATCAGGTCGTAATCTAAGGTGTGCTGCATTGTGGTAAAATCACGTTCGCCACTACTACCGTATTGCGGTTCACTGAACACAGCTTCGACTAACCGAAGCGCCGCTGTGGTTCGTTCGTACCTGTCGCTTGGTCGGTCGGCGACAGTGAAGGTTGGGACACAACAAACGAGAATAAGAATATGCCACGCGCGCTACCAATGTTCGTCGTCCAACTCTCAGCTGAAGGGACGACAGGAGGAGATAGAAAGGGGAGGTCTCGCGCAACTGAGAAAGGACGAGAAGACAGAAAATAGCGGAACATCGAGCGGCAAAGCCCACGACCTCACATGAAGCTTTTCAAAGGAGTCAGTAGCAGCAGTGCCGATCGTTGGCAGCGAGCAAAAAGTTGTTCGCCCTGAGGCCACCGCGACGGGGCCATGAGGCATGCAAGAAGCAGGCTGGAGGGCGTGCGACCAATCTTATTCTATTCCCCTAACTAGTTCAAGTACCTGCATGGGTGCTGTATCTATATGTCCGTTTTCTGTTCGGTCTTGCCCGTTGATTGCTTCACCCCAATACAGCCCAACTCAGCTCCAATATAACCTTACTGATATTGCGGCTGAAATGAGCAGGTCGCCTAGCGTCGGGCGTTCCTTATGGTTGTACGTAGCGAAAGCGGCAGACGGCAAACCGAGGTTGAGACCAGCGCTCCCCACTACTCTTCCTATGCTAGAATGAATTGCAGTTAGTTTTACTCCGCTTTTAACCGAACTTCTCAGCAGTCGCTGCCGGAAGCCTGATCGAAGGCGGGCAATGTCTGTCTGACCTGATTGGATCGAACGGAACGCCAAGAGTTTCGCCGACCTATACCCCTCGGCGCTATTCTACTCGTGACCTGGCAGAATTCAACACGACGCGAAGCAGACTTGGGCAGGCAGACAGGTAGCAATACCAGCAAAGGTACACAAAGCCTCTAACTAAGAAAAGGAACAACAGAAGCAAACTGTATATAGTAAGGGGAAGATGTTTTCACCTTCTTGCCCCCAATGAATGACAGTCTCTTTTTGTCAGTAAAGAAAATTGATCTTGCCCGCCCTAATGAGCAACGTATGGGCATTTTGAATTTGATCAAACAAACCTTATTAATAAAAAGAAAGTTGAATTTCTGAAATGCCAGACAGCATATCGTTATATGGGTATATTAGGGACAAACAAGAGCCACAGGCCAACAACGTTTTTCACGTTCCTTGTTGGTCACTGCTAAAAACTTGATAGTTCCTTTAACACCACTGAGCGACAACAATGACGTTGACAAGGGTGTTTAATCAGGCAACAAAGAGAAAACATTGTACATAATAGGTATTATCTTCAGATCGATGCGAATCACCTAACAGTCTGTATTTTTCGACCGGTTGGCGCTGACTTGATCCTAATAATATTACAACAGGTAAATTAGCTAAACCGAGAAAAATTCCGTTTAGTGGACGTCGAGCCACAAGGGTTACATCAAAGAAAACATCAGTCTAAAGCTTGTATGTAAAACCTTGTTCTGATGATCGTCATAAGTCAGTCATCAGTGAGGTCAAACGAGTTGGGCGTGGTAAAGCCGACTCGTGTAGGATGCAGCGACGACATAGAGGTTTTCACATTTACCCGCAGCAAGCCTATTGTACAATACGATTCAGTCATGCGAACGTCTGAAACATATCCACCAGGAAAATTTCACAGTTTCAACATGCCCGATTGTATGAGAAATCTATTCGCCTAACACCTTGTTGATGTAATGTCGAAGTTGCTGTATCCACCTCACGAAACAGACAAAAATATTAATAATATATAACGAAACACTGACCTATCGAAAGAGGTGAACAAAAAAGACCTTTGTTACATGCTTCATAACAGACTCCAAACTTCCATAGAGAATACACCATTCAAATTTTGCCGCGTTTGAATGATAGTTTGTTGAACAAAAATCAACGTGCGCACCAATTTTCAATTGTCCAAGATTTTCGATCTTTACTGAAACCGGTAGTTTGGCCGGTTACCGCTACAGTATTGCTATACACAAACATGTTTATGTTCTAGGCAGCACCGAACAGAGCTATAAAGCGAATTCTAAATAAGAGTTAATCGTCATACGATTGATCAGCATGCGATCCTAAGAAGGCTAGAATCGATACATAGTCGAGTACCCGATTCATAGGCACTGAGGCTAAGTTTGTCGCTGTAGTCAGCTCAAATCAAGCTGAGTTGACGTCTCACGTTGATTCACTTAAAACAGCAAGTTTAAGGATAAGTTAACTGTTGACCTGACATTACGCTGAGAGAATCTCTGTATTACTTAGATGAAAAATCGTCAATAAGTATTTTCCGATCTTTAGGGCGTTCTGCCTTTACCTTGTTTAGTAAACGAAGTAAAGAAAGCTTTCGAATTTACTTTATAATCGATGAGTGCGCATAGCTGTCTCTCTATCAATTATGTCGTAGCCCCATTTGAATTAACAGCCTGGCAGTAGCTCACGGAGAACGAAGTTACTCAGTTGGTTGAAACCTGCGATTGCTATGCCCCAGCCGATGTTGACAGACGGAATCCCACTGGATGGTACGTGTTGAGTTTACAGTCGTTTGAAATGGCGCGGGCATGTTTTTTCAATAGAGAAAAATCTCTTTTTGTGTGAAATGATCACACACCATTCGGAATCAGCGCATGTAATTTTTTTCATTTTTACTCCTTTCCTCAATTTCCATCTAATACTTCTTGAATCAGTATTAGATGGAAGTTCAGTTTTTAGCTTCGAGTTGTATAATTGGCGCAATTTATAAGTTTGTTTCTGTTTGCTCTAGTCTCTATAATATTGTTAAGATCCACGCAAATGATGAACAATGTGTTATGGTGGAACTCTCACGTTATCCATGTACCTAAAAACGTGTACGTAGCGCGAGTATTGCGCGTTTTCGTAGTTTTTTCTGCTCAAAACCAAGTTGAATTTGTCGTGGACAGTGATCAACTTGGTACATTAGTCAGGCGATCATATATA
>NW_019211454.1:42655908-42871074 GCF_002443255.2 Varroa destructor | reverse complement strand
TATATATATAGAAGTGGTGCCAACTTACTCTGTCAGGACATAACATTTACCAAGAGGGCAAATCGTGGACCGTTACCACCCCCGTTTACACGTACCGATGCAAAAGTTCTACTTTATCAATGGTGCTGAACTAAGCTTTTAGGAGACGTTCCGTGGGTACGGTAAGAAAAGGCAGTGTCATGAACTGCTACGACTCTAGAGGAGGAAATAAATCAGTTGATTTACGTCTCGTCTAAGTAGGTATGACACACTAGGCAATAGTTGTCGCTGCTTATTACATAATGATCTATAAACGTGGCTAAGCGAAATACGTAAATCCGAAGAGAAACTAAGTGCTATTTAAGATCGTTCACATTCAGTCAGGGAGAAGTATGAGCATACATGGTACATGGTAGGTGCACCTATGCTATTATAAATGTATTCGATTATAAGGTGCAATTACTAAAGGTGCGTGGAAAGTAACGAGTAAGTAATCGAAAACCGACTCATTTCAATTTGCTCTATTTCAACTATTTAGGTATAGATATTTGTATTTGATTGCAAATAAGTATTTACAAAAAAAAAACTCTGAATATTTCAGCTGTGTCCCCGCCGCAATCGGCTCCAAATACTTCATCAGGTAGGACGTGCTGCCCTTCTGTTATATATATTTATATGCATTAATTTATCGTGCAATTTCTTTCAGATTGCATGTGACAATTAACAGCGTTAGCATCGTACATCCGAGAAGCCAGCAATTGGCCTTTACAATATCTGAGTTGGTATCTATGCAGATAAGCAACATTAAAGTTAAATCTGTACGTAATATCAGATGCCGAGCTCGAACGGGAGTGGGAAATTTTGGGCGTCCTCGGTCCGTTGGCAGCAAGCAAAAGGTCTGCCGCTCTCATGCTGGTCATAAATTTTATGCCCAGGTGAGTATGCCGTAGGTAAAGCGTTTTTCTCAATAATAAAATATTTTTGTGTGCGCAGCTAACGTTCCATCGACATTTCGTAATGAAATTATGATTTAAGAATTCTTATTTAAAACATTTTATTTCTTCTTCTTCTTCTTCTTCTTCCAGACTATATTTTCACCGTAATCAAGGAAATAACCACTATTTAAGAAAAAAAACCAATATGGGTTTTCCTTAAATTGTTTCTTCGATTTTCATGGCTTTCCGTCAACCGGTTCCCAGGGTTCATGAAGAAAATCCAATTTCTGTATTATGACCAGTGAAACTAGAGTATCTTTTTTAGACAAAATAAGCTCTTTATTTGGCGTCTAATTTTTTTGGATTGTATTTCTACGCAGGATAGTGCACTCCTGCACAGCCATGTTACGGGCCTTTATTCCAATGGTTAACAAGTGTCAACTGGATGAAACACCGCGACAGTTTTTTGTGAAAGAACAAAGCCACTTGACTGCCTTACGACTCCTAAACGATCTCAGAAAGTAGGCATTTCCTCTGTTACAGAAAAAAATAACTGAAGTTATGATGAATACGGTGACTGTAGTAATAAAAATATAATTCGGAAATTTTCTAATACTAACAGGCTTAAGCTGGATTGTCGATCGTTGGATAAATCGCTAGAGAACTTGATGGCTTTGCAAGAGTATGTCACAATCGATGCTCCCATCACCGCAAAAGAGGTGAGGATCTCTTTGTTTTGGAAAAATTATTTAAGAATTCATAATATTTTAGTGGTGTTGAATCTCCAAATAGACCGTCTCGTCGATTTCTACGGGCCTCCCGAAGTTCAGTTTATTAAAATAAACGAACATTTCCATGATGATTGGCCACTGACTGCTCCTAGGAAACCTCAGGGCCTGTTTACGTCATCGTATATATATATACAGGGCACGATCGAGCATTAGATGCGCAAAGACGTATGTTGTTTAACTTAACCTTTCATGCCATTTTTCTTCTGTAGGCTGTATGCGGGCATGTTGTTCGGCTGTCATTCTGTGTAGCAGAGTTGCAGGAATGGCTTTCGCGTTTAGCAAATGAGATTCCCATCGACTGGGAAGCCGTAACTAGCCACACATTGAGTTGTTTCCGTAATGAAATACAAAACGGCTTTCCCTACCGGGCACAAAGTAGCCCTTCGTCCGATCCCTCAGAACTAATAGTTCGATTGACTGATTTTCAAATCACCAGGCTTATTGGTACGTACTTAATTATATGACCGTTCTGTCTTATCTTAATGATGATGCTGATAGTTGATGAGAGGGAAAAATAATTATGTTTCCTTTTTCATTTATGGCTGTGATCGCGTTCTGGACATATGTTCCAGTATATTAGTTAGTTAATCGTAATAAAACGTGCCGTGTCCTAAAAGCGGCGTAAAGACTAGTTGTAACCGTATAACAAGGAAGTGATGCTTTTCAATAGATTTTACAGCAAATGTTGTTTGTTCACAATGTAAGGTGCGGGAGGATTCGGGATGACTCAGAAAGCCACCATTGGCGATATCGAAATTATCATAAAGTTTGTTCCAGCAAGCAAGGTTAGTGTGGACATATGAATATTCTACCAATTCGAAAATTAAATTCAACCGTTCTGGAGGCCGAACGAAGTAAAGCCTTAATGGTTCATTTTTGTGGTAAAAAAGACGATCTTTTTCATTTATTCTACCAAAGGTAGGCGTTCCAAGGTTTGCCTGCATCGACAAAGTAGTAGCATGTGTAGTGAACCATCCATGCTTGGTCAACATCTTTGCATGTTTTGCTGTACAAGACGCCTTCGTTACGTGTATGGAGTACGTGCGCGGCGTAGACCTTCATAAGGTGCTCAAGGTTTCAAAAGTGTTTCCTCGTGATGTTTTGCAATTAGTGGCCGCTCAGCTAGGACTTGCCATTCAGCATCTACATTTCAAAGGTTTTATTCATCGTGATGTTAAGGTGTGCGCAGTGTTTTTACATTGAAGCTTTCTAAGATATTTCTCAATAAGTATGAAATTCTGCTACTACTGCGTGATTCGTGCGTTCAGTGAGCTGGCTAATGTTTAGTTGTCGTGAAACATTGTCTATTTATTTACTAGCCTTCAAACGCAGTAATTATGCCTGATTGCCGAGTTAAACTGATCGATTTCGACACTGCTAAGCTATGCGAAGGCCGATACGTAAGCCTGACTGCCTATTGGCGTAATACTGCTCGCGAAATTGGAGATAGGGAGCATGCCGGAACGTTACACTTTTACGCACCTGAGGCAGTTAAAAAGGAACCGTACGGGAGGGCCATAGATTGGTACGTATCTCTTCGAGTCGTGCGTGTGTGATCGTCAAACGTCTTATCCGTAGATCTAATGGTGTGCGGAAATTCAGACTCGGGACTTGATTTAGGTGCCAAATTGGCAATAATATAGTCTGGAAATAACGGCTATTTTTCCGCATACCTAGTTTCGTACACCTGGTTATTAAAATTGAGTCCCAAGTTCTATATAACTCTAACTATATATGGATAAAGTTCTAACTTCCACAGGCCGATGTCACGGCGTCAATGCAAAAATGCGTAGTTATTTTTCTGGTAACATTTGGTCCACTAGGTGGGCTCTCGGAGTGACCGTGTTCCAGCTGGCAAACGGATGGATACCCTTTCGTAAGACGAGAGTGGTTCGTCAGCTCCGAGACAAGATTTGTCAGGGTCTGCTGAAATGGAACCCTGTAGCTCATCTGCTACCGGAAGACAAGGCCCTTATATCAAGCCTTCTTCACCGCAACCCACAGGGTACCGCTCTTTCGGCCAGCAAGCATCCATCATAGGTGATGTGGGTGATACGTGCTTTCATTGCCACAATTTGCAGTAAAACCAATTGCTAGAAAAAACATCGGAAAAGCGTTATCAGGATTAGTCGGTTTAATGTTGATTGCTAGCTCGCAAAATCTATCTGCACAGTAGATCAATAGCATGAATAGACAAATCCTAGATAGCGAAATGCATCGTTTGAAAGTACTGCGAAAACCTAGTAAACTATACCTAAAAAATTCTCTTCGACCTATCGAAACGATCTTTGACGAAACGGCCCTGCATATTGCAGCCCGCCTGTGCAGCCGAAACTACGCTGATTTTCAAAGCCACGTTTCATTCAAGGGTATCAACTGGCAACACTTAGAAAGAGGTGATCTCAGAATCGACTTCCCAACTGTGAAAAAGTGTATGGCACCTTCGAAAGATTATTTAGGCCAGTACTCGCCAGTCACCTCACCCGAGGCAGAAAAAAGGAAACAAAAATTGTTTAGCGTTGAAGTTTTCAAGGTTAGTAACATTTATTTTATAATTTTATAATTTTATTTATTTTTTTATATATTTAATAATTTTATAATCCAATTTAGTTTATACAATAGCAATATTAGCTTTAACCTTTCTGAAAATGTCTAGGAGATTTTCACCCTACGCACTACAGGCTTCGAACTTATCTTACAGGATTGGCACCGCGATTAGCTTTTTTGAAATGTGATCTGCTTTTAATAAAAATAGCATACGTTCTAATCACGTGGAAGGAAAAGCCCGCGTGGATCCGCTAGGTGAAACTTAGCAATAAAAAGTACGCTTGCGTAATCTTATAGGAGGTGAAAGAGCACTATAAGCTGTATACCTTCACAACGAGACGCTTCCAGGAGTGCATTCAAAAGCATAGAGCTGGTATAGTCGTCGAAGCAGAAGACCTCTTCGAAGAGCCCGAACTTCTCACAAGCCCTTCTCTTCAGCTTGCGACCTCTGCTGCTGAAACATGTCAGGTAATTTTCCCTTTCTTGTAAATTTGAAATGCTCGTCAAACCGATCATAGACACAGCAAGAGAACTCAACCGATCCTCAACGAGTTATCGGAAAGAAGGTAGATCCCTAAGGTTAAACCAGTAGCAACTCATTTTCTGTTTACAAATTGTAATTATCAATTAAGGAATTTGTTCTAATGAAGTATCTTTTCCTTACTTTACATGCGAAGGCCATTGATGTTCGCATAATATTATGTGGTAACAGTCCTTTACCTGAGGGGGCTGGCTTCAGCGTCATAAAAGAACCTTGCTTGTCAGGCGCCAAACTTGACATTGTTCATAACGTGACAGCAGGGTCACCCGCACAACAAGCCGGACTTCTTCGCAGTATGTACTCGCGTTTTTCTTTTTTTTTTTTTTGAAAATTTTGAAATAATAATTTCAAAATAAAAAAAAAGGTACCATAGTTACCATAGTTTGCTGAACGATACACGCAATTAAAGCCGTTCCAATAAATATTCAAACTAGTATCATATATATATATAATATATATATAATTTATATATAATATATATTATTTAATAAGTATAAATTTGAGTACAATATATCGTGTTTAGCCCGATCAAACTTTGTAAAATACTCGGGATTCTAGTGGGCTTTAAATTCGTCGCTTCGACCCCCCACATCTTCTAGGCGATATAATTTTAAAATGGAGAGAAGCGCGTTTATCCAACAACAATCGCGAACTACGCCTACAGATCTCATCGCTAGGAACTCTGCGAGCTATGAACTCAAGACGATTCAAGCGACTCTTATACAATTTACCAAGGCTTCAGGTCCAAAGTAAGTGCAAAACTCGTATTTCATTCAAATTTTTGCGATAAGAAAATATAGGAGTGGGGGGCTTGCGCAACTCTTTCGTCATCAAGCTGTGGGCGTTTGTATAGGTTTTATTTACGCGCGGAAACCAACGGTCTCACAGCGGGCTGCTTGCATACATAATGCCTTTTCATTTATGCATCATCCGTTGCAGGCGTTAAAACCAGTTTTCTGCATTTCAGTACGGTCTCTTAATCAGAACGTGGAAGGTAGTTCTTGCCCAAGCGATTTCGGAATTGTCGTTGGCGTAGCACGGTACTGGAGTTCAGCTCAGCCTCAAAACCAAGTTCTGGTAGTCATTCAAACAATGCGTGAAATGGACGCTCATCCCAGGGTAACTATTTTGAGCGATTTCATTTTAGGTTATTACAGCGTCCTATGAGGATTCTACAACGCTATGAAACTTAGTAAAAATGCATTAGTATATCACTAATTACTTCAACCATGCTTCAGATTTTCCCTGGCGATGTAATCACAGAAATATCCTTGAAACCTGTTCCGGAAATAATTACGCCGGAAGTGCTAGATTACTTCCGAACTAAAAAGGATTTTCTTTTGGTAAGTTAATTTTCGGGTGATACATCTGTTGTTAAACGTTTTTGTACATATCAGCAATCCCGTAAATTGCAACCCTGCAATAAAGCGTCACCTTAAGGTGACACATTTGTCGATATTTAATAGAATAAAATTACACAGGCAAGAGAGGAGGGTTAGGCTTGCATGTACAAGCTTTTATATCTAAAAAAATATGTAAAAAACATATCGGAAAATCGTCAATAATATAGCAAACTAAATTACAATGTGGTGTTTTTTAACAGCTTCAGGTGGCACCAGTATCTGGTTTGCGGGTTTTGCGCGGCGGATATGGCTCCAGTGGCGCCGAAGAGGTCGAACGGCTTGAAGACGAACTCTTCAAGAAAATCAAAACGGCCGGGTATGGGACGAAACAATCGTCTTACTTATCGGATTTCAAACTGGAGGAGGCTAGTCGAGGCACTGCGCTTTAAAGCATCAGGTCATGGGGTTGCAAGTTAAGCCAAGAATATGATATAATAAGGATACAAAACTATGCCGGTAGATTATAGTAGACGAACCGATTTTTTAACCATTTAATAAATATGGTACATATGCTATTCCGTGTTAGAAGTACATTTGTATTTTGAGCATTGGCGTTTTGCAGAAGTGAGGCAGCCGCGTTGCAGCTTTGTTGCCATTTTCGTATGACATGTGTGATTTTTGTTTTGAAAAAATTAGCTCGAGTGCATAGACAGGAGGAAGTACTTACGATATAGATACAATACCCTCAATCTTGTAACATAAGATCCCTAGCATCCGGCTAAGAACACATGACCAGGCATTATATAAAAACTACCTGCAATAAAGCCAGAATATTTGCGCTATATTTTAAAGCTCGTGCAGAACTTTTTACAGCCTTAGTAATACACATGTTGCATGTATGTTCATTAATGCGAATCGATTGTGCCTTTCTGAATGGCTGGGCTATCGTTACAATATGACGGGAACTAAAAGCATTTGGTTCTGGCCCATTGGTCCTCCCAAAGCAATCCCAACGGGTTTTAGACAGGTACTTAACGAAAAACGATGAAAAAACAATCAAGATATTCTTGTTGGAATAGAAAGTCATAGAAAGTCTAGAAAGTTATAGGTCAGTGTATCAAAAAGTTGTTGTTACCCCTTGTTAGCTGCCACGTTTTGGGTAGCGCGTGTCTCCACACACTCTATGAAACCCCATAATATACAGAATTTTCAACGTAGAAAGTTTGTTGGAAACTGACAGTGAAATAGGTAAGGCACAATAAGTAAATTCGTACTAGCCAGTATGGCCGGTTTTTTTTTTTCGGTCAGGGATGAGCTGGAACCTAAAGAACTATTTACGCAAACTTATCAAATACTACTTTAAGCGTTTGAGTTACTGCCATAATTACTGCATGCGCTTCGCCAGAGTGTCGGGAGAAAATAGTCTTCATGTGTCTTGCAGTTTTTTTCGATCGGGAGACTTGAGCTTCATGTACAGATGGTTTTTTGAAGATCCATACGGTCTCCTCTAGAGTTGACATCCATCAGTCTATCTACCGCAAATCTCAGTGTGTTACTAATATCAGTAAATTATCTGTTAAACAGCATAGTTTATATCGTGGTTTGTAGATGATGATATAACGCGTGCAATATAGACAATACAGTTAGTACAATATAGATTTAAGCCTGTCGTGTCGTTCAACATTTGAAATCTTGTTAGACCGCACACACGAATATATGTCCCCGTTGGTCTATAGAGCGGATGCCTCCCACCGCTAATATTTCCTTTAGAAGTATACGGTCAGAAATGCGGTAGAGATGATATCAAATAGAATTACAATCTATAGCTACTCCAAATATATTACAGGTAGAGAGTGCAACGGTATTGCTACAATTGAAGGGTGAGCTACTGTCGTGAACTCGTTACAAATTACACGTTTTGGGTTTGGACCCAGCTTCGTACTTGTCGGCGCGCCAGTAAGAATACCTAATAAATATTTTTTTTTAGTATTTTGTGTCGTGGCGTTTTTCTCAACAACCTTCTGATGCTCGGTGGCACTGAACAATTTTGTCTTTGGCGTCTCACTTTGCTGGTAATCAACTATAATTGTCTCAGGAATCTTTGGCCTAATTACTCGCACATACATAATAAACAGGCGCCAAAATATTCAGGTCATATTAGTCTTTAGATTATTGTCCAAACTGATCGATATAAAATGTCTGTGGCATCCGCCCCTTATTGGATACATAATGAGGATCTTGTTGAAAATCAATAGCTTGTTGTATTTCGGAAAGAAATTTCGGATAATATCGTCAACACTTTTAGATGCCAAGTTGCTTAGGACTTCGATTCGCTCAACATGGGTCAGGATGCAGCCTGACGTCCCGCAGGAAACATGTTTCATCCCGTCGGTTTGAATCGTGACCCCTAGATAGGGTAAAATGTAGTAATTAAGGAGCTTGGATTTGTCGTGTTCTTAAGCGGAGCACCGCCCCTGTAGTAAATACTAACGTCCCCTGTAGTAAATACTAACGTGATTTCTTTCAACTTGACGTAAGACAAGATTTGAGAACCAGATAAAGGTCAAAATTGCAATGGCAAGATGAAAAAATAACACTTACGGTTTCCTACGCCTTGCTAAGCTGCTGCGAGTCCTCTATCTTTCACTACAGCGCTGAGTCACTTGATCCATAAGCTTGAAGCTCTTCAGAGACAAGTTCTTTTGGAAACTTAAATTTTCGTTTTGCAAAACATGACCACAAGGTTTGCGAGGCAGTCGCTATTAAGTGATCAGCTATTACCTATAGTCTAAATAACCTATAGTATAAATAGCCTAATACCGATTTCGTGTACTAAAGGTGCACTTGTTCGTCCTTAAGGTCAAAAATATTCGTTAGCTTTAATGCTACTATCCTATAGGGAGTTGCTCTTAGTCAGTTTATTTTGCTGTAGTACTGACCAACCGGACAGGTTCATGGTGTAAGGTCCAGCGAGGTAACATGAAAACCTTAGTGGTAATATTCCTCAAGTCAAGGAGCCAATAACGTAAGTACAACTGAAGAAGGTCACCTTCTAGACTGTAGCTTCAGACGTCCCTGCTCACGTTTCCCCGTATACTGTTGTGTCGATCAGTATTATTCGGTGCGGCTGATCTAGCGATCAGAAAATCAATACCACGATACAGATTTCTCGGTAGTATCATCTCCCATCAAGTCATTTCAATACTGCCATAGTACATGTAACCTATAGTAATTTAGTTGTTTCACATAGATCTTGCAACAATTGCATTTTTGCTCATTGCGTAACGCTATTGTGCATGCACACGTTCGATCTGCATATAGTTCAATATATACCGGTACAGCCCTAATATGTAATTCGGGTTTAACTTCGTCAGGAAAATTTAGGTTAGAAGGTTACCTGCACAACTGAAACCGCTGCTGATCTGTAAATGCTGAGTATTCTACGGTCCAATATTGTTACACGAATGGCGACAAAGATCTTGCATGTAATAGAAGGCCTGTGCAGGTTCGCACAAAGGATATGAGTCCTACTCGAATGTCGATTACTTTTACGTATTGTGACATAATGGACGGATTATTTTTTCGTATTGGACAACGAAAAGGAGTTATGTTGGCGTATGAATAACTAACGTAATAGGTAAATATCTCGCACCATTTTGAATATGTTTGTTTGATTTTTCTACCTACGATAACCAAATTTCATCTCCGAACTTAACTCTATCCACCTTTTTTTAGTTAACCTCTACCAAATATAGGCTGAAAGCTGATTGTGGTCGAAACAGAAATCAAACTTGGGGCAAAACCTGTGAGAGTCGTTCATCCAAAAAAGCTCAGGTATTCCAGCGTTTCTTTTCAGATCGGCGATAAGCCAGTCAAAGGCAATTCCGTGAGCATACTCGTGGTTTTATCATTCTTCACCATTTGTAGTATACGATTATTTATGAGGATATTCGTAAGATCTACAATTACGATATTTCCGTCAGCTGTTTTTATGGGTAGCTCAACATGGTTCCCGAGTGATGTTACTGTCCTCGATCTCTGCAAGGAGAAGATTACTTCGTACATTTTTTATGATGCAAGCTAGATGAGGAAACAGGTTAAGAGACTGGTGATTGAGTGTACTGCATTAAGCCAATATTAAAAAATGTATGTATTTCTTGAGAAAGAGCTCAAGGCGCTGAATAAACTACACCAAAGTTTCGAATACACCTTTCTCGAAACCTCTCGATGGAATCAACTATACAATGTTTCGAAAATAAATATCTTGTATATCCTCATTTTTTTTTATTACAGCTATCGATATTTGTTTGGAAGATATTTGCTACGTTGGAATTTCGGGCTTTTGGGTTTAGCTGAAACCTGCTACGGAAGCTCGGACAAACGAAAGCTTTTCCACGTATCTGTTATTTGGTAACGGAAACAAAATTTAAAAAACGGAACAGTTACTGATTAAAGATTTATTTAAAGCCGTTATATAATAAAATGTAATGAGGCGTTATGATTTTGCAGAGTCTCTATAATATATTCAGTTTAGCGATGTTTTGCTTAAAGCATCTAATTAATGATTCATTATGTAAAATATTTTTTAAGAATAACTTGGAATATATATGATTTTTATTAAGTGAAATCGTTGCTGTCACCCTAATCGCTCAAGTAGATGAATCAACTTGAAAAGTTTACAAATAGGTATTACATGAATCTCTACATATTGTAGACATATTGAATGGCTTCTTTAAACGACTTAGTTAAAAGTGAATAGTATCGGCTCTTGGCTTTTATGTGTCCTTCATTTGTTTGTCAGCTTTGAGCAACCAGCCGTCTTATGTAAAACTTAGCGCCCACACCGGAAGTACTATTCGAAACATAAAAAGCTTTCAATCCCGACAGTCTTAGCTTTTTTGTGCATACTTCTGCCAAGACAGACCATATAGAAATCTCACTTTACGTTTAACCTGTTGTATTATCTCAAAATAATACAGAATCACGTATACAAGAATGATTGGAGCACAAAAATGAACTAGTCGACGCGTGCGAGTACGTAACAGAAACTTTATTTTTCCTTTTACTAACTAATTAATTAACTTTAATAATCAACAGTTGAACGGAACCGTTGAACGGCGCAGCAAGCCTTCACAACAATGAATTGGCTTGCGGCTACCTAAAAGGCACAGGATAGGTTAAGTTGATCCAAAATTATACGCACCAGACAAGTATCACCAGTAAAAAGAAAATATTTTAAAAAGATGGGCTTTTATCCAGTATCAATCATAATCTGACACAGCAAATGGCAAAAAGAAATGCGGCGACCTTCTTCAGTAAACAAAAATGAACGAAGTTCCTTAACCCAGTCAAGATGCATCCTAATCAAACACCGTATTTTTTTTATCGAAAATCAGTTTGACTTGCCTTATTCCTACGGTAACAACTGCGTATGGACCCGAACGGATTTTGAATGTTTTTTTTTGATATGTTAATAAGAATCAGGCTGGTCACACACATATATAGTATGTTGAAACGAGGAACTAGGACGAAATCAGCAGTAGCATTTATCAGTTATATACCAAATATATGAATTGATGCTTATTGTACACCTAAATTTCTAATTTCTTCAACCTGATTTTAATCAAAAAAAAAAGGTAGGGAAACTTCCTGCCTATGAATTTCGGCTCTAGAACTAGTTTACAAGAGTTCCACTTAGTTTGAGGTACGTATCATCGAATTGACTGCTAGACCGATGGAAATCGTCAAGTTCCATCATTAAAATAATAAACTACATGATTTTTTGATTCAACTTATTACAGAATTGGCCTTCTTTGTAAACGCTAGAAGCGTTTTGTCGCCGATTTAATGTTTTTGCAAAAAAATTTATGTACAATTTGATGTGTATGCTGTACACGATATCAGCTACCTCCGGGGAAGACAGTATTAATGAAAATATAAGCGTAGATTACAACTTCCTTACGTTGTAAAATATAACGTTACTATGGGTAGCGGACGCTTTGGTAAAAAGAGTAGGTGCTATATAACAAATCATATCTGTTGCGGCTAGAGTTGTTCCGTTTTCTTTTTGTATTTCGGGAGAAGCGCACTCATGGAAAACACTAGCCTTACTCGGACTAAGTTGAAGTTCACCAATTCAAAATTCGCAATTGAAGGCAAAAAAATTTATTGCAGGGCGGATTTGTTGACATTTTATTGAACACATATATATATATATATATGTATATATAATTAAGGGTGTAAAAATACATAATAGGGTTTCAACACTCCGGTATGTATTTTTATACCTTTCAATTTTACTTTAAATTTTTATTAGTAAATAAGGGATCAAGAAGGTCTGGTTTTTGGCCATGTAGGAACTATAATCGATAATGCTGCGAACATAGGCCGGCAGGGAAATTTATCTTATGAAAGTTAAGCTACTACGATGAAGTGAAGCTATTGATCTTCAGTATCAATATTTTGTAACTTATGAAAAATCTTTTGGAATTGGGGCGTGAATACCACCGGACCCGGCACACTGGCGGGTGATCGTTATATAGAATTTTAATTTTGCAAGCCCGTTGTAGTGCAGTGACAATTTTGCATAAATGTCCATCCTTGGTGGCTACACATCCGCTTATGAATGCATGCTCATTTAAAAACGAACGTGTGGGTGATGCTCACTTAACGAAACCATACGCCACAAACGCCCGTTCAAAATCCTATGGTATCGCATGGCCGAGAATGAAATAAAAACTCTGAAATTTATCGACACTCTTAATGGCCGATCTTATGGGAAAAGAAACAACAAAAGATAATGCAGGGTAGTTGTGAATTATAATGATAATACTCGATAAATAATTTCTTTGGGATTAGAAAAAGTTCCTCCATTATCCAGTACCGTATCATTCCATTGAACGTACCAAAACTCATATAGGCATTTTCTCACATTTGCTTCTCAAAATAAAGTTAATTTTTGAGAAACTGAAATAGAAATTGAGGTTATGTTCTTCTTTCGGGGTTTTCCTTTTCTGGCAAGTATGATGGAGGCGCTTGTTTACGTGCTGAAATCTAAAAGTTAGTTGTTTGGCTTTCGTTTTAGAACCTGCTACTATTCGTAAAATACGAAACTTAAGAAATTGATGAATCTGGAATATAGCTTGCTTATCCCGCTAAATTGCGTTCCACGAAAAATCAAATAGGATGATTTCTCTGTAGGCTTTAGAGTCCGGGCACAGCTTGTTTATATTCATCAGGGCCACCCATCTTTACTTTTAAGGTTTAAAATGGTTTACTTGACGATTCCCAAAGTTAACAGAATATTCCGAAGCATCGCCTTTGGGAACTTTGAAGAACACGTATCGTATCACCGATAGAGCGAAGCGTTGTTTAACGAAACTTGATAATTGGGCCGTCTCGTCCCAAAGGTGAGCCCATCGTCTAACCGTGTGATTGCTCATTTCACCATAGGCTTACATATTAAAAAAGATGGTTTTAAAGGCTGACACTTCACGAAGTAAGTTTTCATGGCGAATGTTAAGAATGAATCACATTGGACTTCCAGGTTCGAACACCAGCGTTTACAGGTGAGGCCGCTCTGTGATTCACAAATCATAGCAGAGCATACACCGGCGTATTGCCCGTCTCTACATTGACTACGTAATAGATATTCCTTCTTTTACCCGCAATTTCTTTTTAGTAGAAGCTGTACGTCAAACTATATTGATGCAATGTAACGAGATGCAAGACAGCCGATGGTCTAACAAATGACGATATGATTAGCGTCCTATTATTACGTGATATGTGTTAGTTACCTAAAGTTTAGTTTTTCTCAATTTCGAAAACGCACCTACCACAGTGGAAATTATATATTCTTTATATGGCTATTTTTTAGTGCCGAAATTGTATACGTTGCAAGTAAAAGGTTGAACTTTTTTTCAGGCACAAATGTATATGAGCGTGGAGGATATAGGTTATGATCGTGCGTACAACGTCCAAGCTCAAAAGCATCGTCGCATGGCCGTCGTAGTCGTTCGACTTAAGACCTCTGGGAATATTTCATTTACAATTTTTGGAAGACAGAACAATACCTTCTATGATTGATGAACTAATGCAGCCCGAATAACTACATAAACAGTGTTTTATAGGTGTATTTCTCATCAGTCACATAAGGATATCTCTGGCTGGTCATTTGTACGATGCTGTACAGGGTGCGCCAAAAATTTGTTTATAGTTTCAAAAAAAGTCTCTTAGCACTTAGCGGGAGATATACGATTATTATAATGACAACTAATTGAAACGCGCAACATATTTGTAACAAAGGCACCCAAACCCTAATTCCTATTGTAAGCCGTATTGTTAGTACACATTTGAAATTCAATATACAAATTTACAACGGGTATTTAGCTGCAGAGACGCAGAAACGCGCATGGCACATACTCAAAACGTAAAAGTGGGAACTAATTGTTGCTTGGTAGGGTATGGTGGTCAAACGCTGGTTAAGAGCGCTTTCAACATGCACCGTAGTACGCCCTGTAACATGCTTGTAGCAGAGTATTATACAAATCCTTGTCCATAACTCAAGTTTTTTATTGTAATAATTTGCTTTTTTGTTACTTTAAAAGATGTTAAACGAAGACCTTTCAATTGGGTAGAAGACTTCTTTCAAACTGTTAAGAGATTTAGATCTACCGACTAAGTTGTTGATTCTAACATATACTTAAGGTAAATTTTTTGTTAAAATCTTCAGGAAGAGACGTAGCAAAAGGGAGTAGATTTACCGGTTGTGCTTTTTTCGATTTTCCTTTTTTGTTCAGTGGAGTGCACCTTTTTTTTTAGAAAAAACGGACTTCTTAGAAGTTCGTAATACAACTATGCGAGGGAAGTCATGAGAAATCGAAAAGTAAGTGGTCTAAGGGTCTCTGAATCGTTAGTTAGTACCGCCATACGTGTTTCACCGACTTTGCACCAAACTTTCCTACCAGAAACAGCTATTGTGGCAAATTAGGACAAATATGAAACACTGAAAGGAATAAGCTAGAGTTCGCGACATAATGCAAAAGTAAACCTTGCAATCCTTAGAATGCAGTCTTAGAAGGTCTTGGACTACTGACGTATACATATTGCATAGCACGAGCATCGCAAGCATATCTATCTCTATACAAATAAATAAAATCATAACGGTCACTGTCTTTATTCAATCCTCAATCAGACAATTGAATAAGATTGCACCGAAATTCAATTTCATTACTGCTTGTCCTATCGAAATTCGTACTATAATTCCAAAGAAATTGTTAACAAGAACTTAAAGATAAAAATGAACAGATATATTCACAAGGGCCTAAATTTATTAAACAGATGCAAATTTCCATGGATTTCGTTCAAGGGAAAAGTATTTGTCTCTGCAACAATTTTTCTTACAACAACTTTTTAGTTGTTCCGCGAACAAGTTGCTACTTAAAACGAATTATTTTTACTTGCTTGCTTCGCCTGTTGTATCTTTTTTCTTCCCGACGGTATTCCTCCGACTGTTAACGTCGAACAGAGTTTTTTGTCGGGAATGAAAGGTGACGACAACCTTAGGCTATATAACAGCAAATACACTTGGATTTTTTGCATTGACGCCCCCTTGAATGCAACATCCGATAGAGTTTTCGTATTCTCGTTGGCCTGCTGTATAGTACTGCCAGTTTTTTGTGACTATTGTGTTTTTCTTTGATGGCGAATAAGATCGACGTCACGACAGGGAAGACGCAAAGAAAACTGAAATATTGGGCTATATAGGAATTTGTTATGGGCATATTTTAATATACGAAGTATTTTAAACAGCAATGTTGAACAAGCGTTGTAAATAAGTGGGAACTGTGGGAATTAAATTAAGTTACTTGTATCCTACAGGTCATGTGTTCGTTTGGCTTGAAAGTATTATTAGACAGATCGTTTGGCCTATGATAAACACTGATCTAGGTTAAAGGCCAGGTTACGTCTTCCCTAAATCAATCTACATTATATGTCGTTCAAACAAAAAAAATATAGGGTTTTTGCAGGCTCAACAATAAATTATATTTTTAGGTACTTTTAGACTAGTTGTTTTTTCTACCTATCAACCTACTTGGTATATAATTATAATCCTGCTTTTATCCGTCTGTATGACTCAAATCGACATCTTAGGGTTGGATGGATACTTGATTTAAGAACAAAGTTTCTTTTCTCGATGAGTAAAACGTCAATCGGGGCAAATTGATATTCTTTGCCATTTTCGTGACCGTTGACGACGATTTCTGAAGTAGCTATATCAAAAATTGTTTAACAAGGAAGACAATTATTGTCGAACGTGAGTCTTGACCAACTTGCTGGAAATCACGAAAATAAGCCTATCGGGACGTATTTTCCAGTATTTTTTGGGGGTATACTTGCAGCGTTTGTCGTAATCATTAATAGCTACTGAGTCATGAACCGTCGCGTTAAGCAGACGGATATTTTCACACTTTCTGTATACCGTAAAACGTAGGACTAACTTTGGTAATCGCTAAAGTCTAAGTGTTTATATTGAAAATTGTTGGTTTTTTCAGATCTACATGAGAATTACGTTAATACACGAATGTAAATATCGAAATAGTTATGAATTAACAATTCAAACCATGTATGAATAAACAAGTTTACTTCAATGATTGATAATAATCTTTCCAGGTCTTATACAGACGGTGTTAGGAGTGCCATCGTTGGCACTTTGTTGCAAAGTGTTTAGTTCAACCCTCTTATTGTCTTCTACCTAAGAAAAAACACACATCTTCATAAAGCTCGATTTGAACGCGAATCCGAAACTTCACGGATTATTTTTAAAGTACTTCGTCCAGAGTTCAGAGATTATATTTCCGATTCTCCGAGTATGAAAGTACGGTAGCAGAACCCATGCAGCGATCGTGCACTGTTTGGAGAAAGCCCATATACTTCATACACGAGACGTTTTGCCGAAGTCAAGGGTTTTGTAGGTTGTAGACAAAGGTCAACGCGTGCGGACTAGAAAACTACGCCACAACGGATTGTTTGATTATCTTCCAAGTGCCGTTAAAATTCGCTCGTCGATGGAATCAGTCGAGTATATTACGAAAGATACCCTTGAAAGGGGTTTCATAGTAATATTTAGGGTCGACAGAGTCGACAATTGCAGTGGTCGATGCATTTAGCTATATTCAGCAGTTGCTTAAATTAAAATTCTAAGCTTCCCAAACGATATCCGCCCATCTGTACATAGCGCAGGTGTTCCCCAGAAAGCGCGAAAAAATCAACAAAGCTTATGCCAGCCGTGGCTTGTTGTAAAAACGACTAATTGAAAGTATTACTCTAGATCGATATATTCGCATTGAATACCAGGAACAGCAGAAGAGAGGGCCTAGTAGTTTTTCCGTTTACTATTAAAGATTATACTCTCGCGCGCCTACGCAGCAGTAATCCACGTTGGTAAGTTTTTTCTATTTGCTACTTTGCTTAAGCAGAAACCTAAGACGGTTGCTGGCATAGTACAGTGAAAGATACCGAACGAACGCAAATGTCTCCAACATCCAATTGTGATTTTGACGACGAAGAGACTACTAACCCATCTAGCATTTGGAACCGTCTTGACAATTAAATAACTCAAGATACCAACCGTAAGTAACAGCTTTCGCAGCAGGTAAGACTCATCTACCCTCAGCTGTACGTTGAATTACTTCGCAGCCAAGTTTGCAAAGGCGGTAGGAATTTCTACTTTGAGGTTGCCTGTAACGAAAGGTAGTATCCGTTGTATATAAATATAAAACTCAACCCTTAATATGTAATTAAAAGATTTTAATGCCGATTACCCCTAGCTTTTATTGGGCATTACTGACAATAAAGCTGTTTATGTAACTACATTATTAGAGAACACGGGGATCCATCGCGCAAGGTATTGATATCATTTGAAAATTCGATGGACACTTCTCTCTGAGATTTCTGCTAAATTTCTGAATGCTCTCTGAAAATTTCGAAATCTGTCATTTGAAAGATACTGACGCGATCAATTTCCTTGCGGAGTTCTTCAGGACTCGCAATTTAAAACTTCGCCAGTTATTCTATTGAAAAACATGTCCTTCTAAACGGCACAATGATATACACAATACTTTTTTAACAAGGCGTCCCTTACTGTGCCGTAGCATTCTGCACAGAAATCTTGGCTATAGATCTACTAACAAGTCTTTAAGCATTACCAAAACAAGTTATTTTGGACGCTCTTATACAATTACCCTTTTTAAATGAACACTGATAAAGCTAGATAAACGGGGCGAGATTCGCGGCCTTGTCTATGAAACAGACATGTATCTTATTATGTTTACTATGTCACATGTGGGTTTATGCATTTCTGCAGCCAATAATTGTTTTTCCTCTTTGTAATTTGTTAACTCGCAAAACTCACCCTTTAAATATAGCCTGTTTTTGAACACATATCTATTGTATTGCGTAAATAGAATTCTCAAACAGATTCATTGAACTATCACAATTTCAAAACCAAGCCATCAGAAAGGCATACTGATAATAACTACCGGAAACGATAATTAGAAATTAATAATTCAAGCATCTATTAATACCCTAAAAAGCCCACGCCTTAACTTCCGGATATTTGGTAAGTGTACATATATATATATACACACTTGTTTAAACATTCACCACATGAAACAAATCGTCCGCTTTTGATTTGTTCCATAAAATGTATTCACACTTCAAAAAAAAAAATTAATTGTTGTTTAGCCTATTGCATCTGGACATGTATGAACAGGATGCCATTGTAGTATAGGTGTGGTATTGGATGATCCTGAGACACGCTTTAAATCTGTTCCTTATCGCAATAATTTGAGTGTCTCCTGCTACCCAATTCGTTGGACTTTTCGCATACCCTGTATATATAAATTAGTTTGAAAAACTTATCACTAGTTGTGAGCTTCTCTATGAATATACCTTTAGAAAGAGCTCTTCGTACCCTAGCAGCGTGTTGTAATGGTATTAAGTCATGAGAACAACTTCAATTCGAAGGAACTTCTCGAACATGGGTGTTCGAAGAGGAACAGCGCATTTTTGGTACCTGATATATTGTGCATAACGTCGAGGCCAAAATGTTGCTGAAACAAGCCGGCACATCTGTCTTGAATGCGCCACGATACTATAGTTGAAAGAAGTGTTCAAGAAGGGAGAACCCAAGTTTAACAATAGTACTCAGGACCTAGAGGATGCCTACCTACTGTCTTGGCAACCCGTCTGAATTTGATGGTAACCGTCTGAAAGCACTCTTGAAACAAGACGGCCAACATTCTAGACTTAGTTCCGCTAAAACAACTAAGTCCTTTTGAGTTTACACAGAAATTTAAAGCTTGCGACGTCATGAATTTTCTTACACCAGTAAGGAATTACCGCTGAAAGCTACGTCGCCACATCTCGGCTGATATGTAGCCCAACGCGACCAGATTATTACTACCGGTGACGAGAGGTGTTGCTTATACGTCAACCTGAATCAGATCGAAACGATTGACCCCAGAAGAAAAGCTAAGGCTCAAGGTCCAACCAGATTTTTATTCTTCTTTTATGCTTCTTACGAACCAGACGAGTTGGTCGGCACGTTTACTTAGTCTGGTTGATTTAAGTTAACTAGAGCTTATTCAAGAGAAAAGAACAGGTAAACGAGGCCAAGTTACCCTGTTCCATGATAATTCAAGGCCGCATACGACATACCATCAAAGCTGCGCTCTTGGATTACTTCCGTAGGAAGTTTTATTGCACCCTTTATATTTTCAACTTTGTCCGACGGAGTTGCAATCAGGAAACTGAGTAATCATTTTTGCGGCCTTATCTTCGTTACGGCCCAAGAACTTGAAGCGTACTTATTATTATTACTTTGTCTCAAGGCAAAACCCGCTATCTGCTGGTATAACGGCATATTTAACTCATTAAGATATTGCAAATTGTCTGTCCTTTGTCCTGAACTTCTAATGCTTCTAACTTAATGCACATTAGATTGAGCTGTATTACTTTGCCATACCATATTTGTCATTGTTTAGGAGCTGAGGCCCCTGTTTTCTATAACGAAAAACGCGAAGATATAACAAAAATTAACTTGATAAGCTCTTGCAAATGCAATCAATATAATCCTATATAACAATATGATAAGTGTAATTAACTTCACAGAGTGAAACTTTTGTGGAACTTGGATACACTATGCTGTTTCAGATATGATCTACAGAGGTTACTTCTCGTCGAATAGAGGTTAAGTGTTATTTTTGAAGCTGACATACACTGATGTAAGGTTATCATAGTGAATTATGCGCTTATAAGCAGCTATGACAGGTATACCACTTGGCAATGACTCCCACCATGTGCTCGTTTGCCATAGGCTCGCTTGGAATTAAGCGATGCATAGAAATAGCATTAGGCGAAGCTTCGAATGATCCAAGTGAGCATTCATCTTGAGCTATAGCCAGTCAATGTTTAGCTTGCTTACGTAACGCGTACGTTTTGGAAGAAGTTATGAGTAAGCGCCAGCGGAGTTAAGTGCCGTATAACAGCACTGGTATGGGGAACGTCAGTTATCTTATAAGCCAAATACCTATACACTTTGCAGAAGCTAAATATGGATGTTAAAGGATTATTGATTTGCTTTATATATATACAAAATTTCATCTGTTATTGCAGAATTCTGACTAGCGTTAATTCTGTATAATTAAAATCCTATTTGTAAAGAGTCTTTTGAAATCGGCTTTTTACCTTCGAGGAATTCTAAAAGCACGTTATCTATAAAACGAGAAAGAAGGAAACCCCAACGAGGTCCAAATAAACCTAGATAAAACGAAAATTGCTGAATACGTCCAACGAAACAACGAACGTCCAATAAAGATTACTTTGACACCAAATAATGAATTCGTATTATTACTAATACTATTCTAATAGTAGTAACGCAGCGGAAAAAGAAGTGGGTGGGTGAGTGATGTTACATTTCAACGAGTTTGGATAGGGAAAATCTAAGCAGACGAAGTAGGCGACTTTGTTTGGCAGATATTACCGACACGGTTTCGTGTCGTGTGAATAAAAGGATTATATAACATCAATAGCTACTAAGTTAAAAGTAACCTACACAGGCTACATCTACAGCTTAGAGAATATACCCCCCGGGGAAAGGCACTTGACCTAATCGTTCATCCAAAAACGAGCCGCATGTTCGTCGAAAGATGCCGTAAGCTTATTCTAATGTGGACTTTTGTTTTCGCCATCCATAAACCAAGATATGTTGCGCTCTGAGAAACCGACGAACAAACGTAACTAACTGACGACGTTTAATTGAGTAGAATTTTTGTTTGTTTGTAGGCTCGTAGCTGTCATGTTCAAAGCAATATAGATGCTACCATTAAATACAGGGCTATAATATCAACTATGACCATCATTAGTGTGAAACCGCGATTGTCGCACAAAATTCCAACATTTTTAAACCAAGACTTTTACGGCCAAAGAAACTGCTTGGAGAAGAATACTGCAACGTATGACCCTGCATTGTGCCTGACGTATGTTAGGACCACCACATCTTAGACAGATATACGCGGTGTCCGATAAAACAAAAGCATATATACTACATTAAATGTGCTAAAATCCTTGCGCTGCAAGGCTGTTTAGCTCTGTTCGCTCCTCTTAGAACGACATTGTTCCTATGTTATAAAAGTCAAGATCGGTTTTAGCCATCACTAACTTCACAAATAAGCAGGAACACCGAAAGCTTTAAATCTGCGTCTCAAGTCCTCTACATCGCCCTAAAGGATGCATATATAGCATGAGTAGTCAACGATGGACAATGCTATGCCATGACACGTTTAAGAAACGCGTGTTTAATTCAATTGGGTTTTTTAAGTTGCACCGATAAGAAAGATCCGCACATTACCTGGATGATATAGAAAGCAACTATGGCTAGTTTAATTTCAACCAGGACCAATGTCGTTCGTATAGAAAGTTTCTGAGGGGGTCAAATATTCACTCTACCTACTGCCGCTGGTTATGCCCAGCCTGTGATGTGCGCTGCAAAGGCTATATCTTTCATAGGTAAAATCACACCTAGGTATTTCAAACCGGTCCCGTGATTCAAGGCGATTCTATCTATATGGGACGTCTCGGTAACAGCAATATAGAATTCGTAGTCAGTCTTCATACCCTTCCGCTTGTCCATGTCCATGACCACCCGTCTTGCCTCACCCATGCATAGGGAGAGTCTTGCGAGATGTCATTGGATACGAAACCAACTTCTTCCAAAGATGACAAAATTGTCGAAAGAGCAACGTATCTCAGATTCTAAGGCAGAATAATGCAAAAAGCATGAACTTATACAATTACATTGCGCTATGCCGGTTGACAAGATGAATGGTTCAAGATGGACTAACTAATTTTTCGTGTAAAATCGCTCTGATCAGAAGACTCCCGCAATCTTTATTAAGATACTCTCTCGGGGCGTCATATTAAATGCCGATTTACAACCCATGGGCGAAGCGTAAAACGTCTGCTTTGATCATGGATTGTAAATTGCGCGATAGACACGGTGGATCTCTTGAAGTGGTATGTCGCGTGCCGTAAAAGTAGAACGTCAACGCGGAATCTGTGCTGTTCTGTCGGGATACGTAAACAAGCTTTCAGCAATCCCACCAGACACCACATGAGATAGGCAAAAAGCTTGCAGCGGTAGCTTTTCTCGCGATCGCCCTCTATAAAGATGGTTTGTGGAGATTGTCTGTTTTTTTGGAAACGATGCTTGGCGGAGCATCACTGCAGTTTGTTGACAGGCGTTCATTCTATAGGCAGCCACTGAATATATTTGGTCCAACAGGACTATGGAACCAATAGGACAGGATAGAGTTTGTTAAAGATGAACCGGTGGGTAAATAAAACATTAAAGCAAATTGTCTCTAACTGCCAGCTTCTCTCGGCAAGGACCTATTGTAAAGAAATGTCTGAGTTCGGGGAATTAAATTGTTGCTTGTACTATGTAGGCGTATCATAGACGATTACTAGTATGGTCGGCGTCATCCTAATATTTATCATAACTAATTTTATCCTGTAAAGTCATAAATACATCTTTTGACAAGAATATTGCAACTTAACATGACATAGGACACCGAAACAGGGTAAAAATGGAACAAAAAATCGAGTTATTAGGTTGTTACTAGCGAATTTATCGATTTCAAAGGATTAAATGACTTAACTACTGATATTAACAGTCACAGTTTGGCTGGTATGTATTTCAGGCTTCCAGCAAATGAGCTTACAAAAATAGTTTCGAAAATCAACGGGCCGCAGCGCCGCGGAAACTATTAAAATATTGTTGAAAACATTAGGCAAGGAGACCATAAGCGAAAGCACAGTAAAACGGTGCAAAAGTTTCAGACTGAAAGGTTGGGTGTGGAGGATCAGCGAGAGGCTGACTAGATGCTGGGGCACTAAGAAACAGAATACATTGCTGTAATCGAGAGGGCTTTTCGTCAAAGCAAAGGTTCGAATCTGCGGACTCCGTCGACCCGAATTGGCATGTTACACAAAATGTTTCAGAATTCTGATTTAAATACTGAAAACGAGGAAACTCGTTGGAAATTTGACAAATGCCACCCGCTACATCGGGTTCTTCAGCATATCCAGACCGTTGTCGCGGCAATCGAAGGCGTGGAGTGCGCTGTGTGCAAGCAACTAAAGAAAAGTACTTGTACCATAAGTAGAAAAATTAACACCTTTTCCATAAATGTGACCCAACGGTTTATAGAAAAATGTGTTAGCATATGCCATACAAATGGGAAGCCTTGCATATTACCTTACGCATTCTTTACTGATTTTTATTAAAGAAAACGTTCACCATATTTGGTCTGAATGAAAGGGACGAAATTCAAAGAAACTATCTGTTCCTAAAAAAATAATAGTTTTTCGTGAAAGAAAATTTTTCGCAGAAGTAATATTGTGAATTTTAGACAGAACTGCGCTTAGGTAGAACACTTCGCCAAACAATAGTCATCTATCTAGCAGAACGATAGTGCAGCCTTGCATCGGACTTTTTACAAAAATTTCTGTCCTCGCCGTCGCTGTTGATGATAGAAGTCCTTTTCTCGTATTGCCTCTAAATCGCCGATAACCACAGATGTTTCGAATAATTGTATTTTCAGCTCTTTGACCAAGAGGACTGAGTAAACGCGGCCTAAGCGCACAGGGACCGTAAAGGCAAATGTTCACGATACTGATATATAGCAATAAGACGAGAGCTTAACCATATATCTGTCAACATGTGGCATACGCGCCAATGTAGCCCACCGAGAAATAGTCACTAACTTCGGCTTGGTCGCCTGTCTGCATAAATAAGATTATATGGAGGCCGTAATGACTATCCAGTAGAAGTGGAACACTTTTGAATTAGGTTTGGAATACATTGAACGCTAAACTCGTGCACACTGAAGGCAGAATTATCTCGTATTCATGGTCATGTTGGGGTGCAGAGTCGTGAGTGAACTCTGGATTATAAGGGAATGAATTAATCTTACCCAACCATTTTTCCATTTAATTCCCCATGTGACTAATCTCATTTTAAAGGTATGTTGTAAGACATTGTTAAGCTTCTGCTATTTGTATATATTCTGTATTTATAGACTAGCTACATAGCTAGTAGGTCAAGTGAGCACTTGGCTAGAGCTCTGCTAGAACATACTAAACATCTGTAACGTTTGTACCACAGTTCTAATTCGCGAAAAACTTCAGTGACTATTTCAGAGGCTCCAAGTAGACAAAATTCGAGTTAGAAAATTATTCTCTCTCTATTATATTCAAATTCCGAAGATAAATCTGCAACATTGTCACCCACGCATTTCGCCTACCCAGCTAAGGTAATAAAAATTGGTCACCTTTAATTGAGGGCTCGCCAGGGGTATACAGGAACATGATAATGATGTACAATGGCGTACAAAAGACGAAAGAACGCGCGAAAGTAGACGCATCCTAGAAGCCGAGATATGGTGCACGGCTAGCTTCTCATGCATCTCGCAGGCTTCGTCCAAGCTGACGACAAATAGTAGTCACAGTACCGAAAAAAAATCAGGATCAGTACGCGTTAGGTCTCATAATGGCCGCAGTTCATAAGCTATACAATCGTCACCCGTGAATAATGGAGAAATAGCTCATCAACATTAGGGCCTAAAATAATTATATCTTTTATAGTGTCAATAATCGTAGCAGTTGTCACCACACCTATACTAGTTTGCTTAAAAACCTGCATTGCAGGACCCGTAGAAGACAGCCAAATTATATTTCGTTTCACCTACATATACTAAATTCGGGCAGATCGATTGAGTTACTCAGTGTTTCATATATACACATATATATATATAGCCGTTACTGGTCATGACTCATTAAAAAACGTTTCTCTACACGGTTTACGCGGGTGTTAACGATAGAAATGGTTTACCCAAGAATTTCGATGTCCTTGAGACTAACTCGTGGAATTCCAGCTCTCGTCGCTACTAGTCCCGTTACGAACACGTCTTCCAGACTAAGTGGTCGGGTATTCAATGCCGTCTCGTACAAAGGAGCCAATGCCTTTCCACTGATTACATAAAGACAGCCTAAATAAACCCATAATATATATATATATGTATAAGTATGTATAACTATAGTGCCACGAATAAAACATGTTTGTTATACTTGAGAAAACTAGTTGTGTTAAAGAAAGAATTTACGATTATCATCCTTTCGTTCCTATACTCAGACTAGATTATTGATTTTCACGTCAGACAGAATTCTACGAGGTCTATGTATCGGGCACGTAAACTATGTTTAGAGTAAATACATCGGTTATATCCTCCCTATTCTCCATTTTGAAACAGACGTTACCCCTGTCTATAAGCAGGAATGAGTGAAGTTTGTCCGAGACACGAGATCAGCAGCCTCTCAACGGAGATGAGCGGCCTCTCGGCGGAGATCAGCGGATTCTCAGATGTTTAGTGATACATTTTGTGATGCATAAGACAATTTTAAACATAGTAAAGCTAAATGATCGCAATTTTCCTAGTAGGGAACATTTGCGTGCGTGCCTCACCTGACACAAAGTTAGGATACAGCTTGTCAGGATATTCCTTTTCCGATACGGCCCATTTGTCGTTCTTCATACGACGCGGAGCCTGAAAATAAAAAAATCGTCCAACATTCACTAGTTGAATCATCAGCCCCTCAACGTACGCACATGTCAGTTTGCTGCTTAGTAAGAAGTAACACTAACATCGTCCATTGGCTGATGATAATTATTTTTTGTGTAATTTTTCAGAACAACTTATCTTGCAATCACCGTTTAATACATACTCTATATGATATACATTCACATTCCCCGTCGTATATTCTAAAAACAAATAGGGGTCCAACAAAAACAAATAAGATAATACTTGCTAACAAAGCCTATTTCAAAAAAAAACATGTTGAGTACTCTATGGTGGTACCACGTGGATTAATTCGTATCCCGCAATGACTGGCTTGGAAAAGTTCGCCTGAAGTGACTGCAATTCAAGACGCAGCTTGCGCACGTTGACAATCGTATCATCGTCTGCTTTCACCTTTAAAGCATTTTGATTCAAAATTAACTTCCGTTGTATTATATCCATAGTTGATTACATAAGTACAAATATCTTCGACAATATATTCTACGAGGAGGAAAAAGGGTGTAGGAATACAATTGTGGTTCAATAAGAAGTAGAAGAATTTAAACCGTTGATACACCGACCAAATTGTTGACTATGGGAGTTTACCGTCTTTATACGAGTTAACAAATAAATCGTTGTATATACATGTGCTCTTGAACAATTTTAATAAAATTAGCAATCTAAAATGTATGTTTCATTAATAAGATACAAACCAGATAGGTCGGGTTGAATTTAGAGGCCCAACGCAACATTAGAACTGTCTTTAAGGAGGCATTACGAAACGTATCTTTGAAGTCGAATTGGACTATATCGCCATATTGAGTGTGCTCTGTATTCACCAATTTCTGGAAGTATCTAATGTTATATACAACAGATAATACAGTATAAAAAACTGGGCTGACTATAGTCTCGTCTCGAAACAGTGCAAGGACTTCCGTTATGAAAATACCTAGTTCCTCCGAATCGACTAGACGATAACGCAAAATTTCGAAGGTTGCTATTCGGATGGTCATCGTCGATTCTGTGTATTTCATCGCTTGAACATTTAAAGCTATCCTTTTTTTCAGTGTTTAGAACTGACTGTATTTCAGATCTTCCAAGAAGGAACACCACGGCGGCCTCTGCTCCATCGCTGTCCCTAAGACCCTTGGCCCACGTATCTCTTATGGCGGATCGTCGAAGCCTATTCATAATTCCCGAGGCGACCACGACTAAATAAGGAATACCCTTATATACACCTTTTGGTCGCAACAGCTCTGTGTAGTTATAGTTACCACTGAAAATCAATAATGCTATAGTTAAACATGATCAAGCTGTGAAACGTTGTCAATGGAAGAGTTTTTGTACCCGCTAAATCACGTATAGCAGATGATGTATTTGTATAGCAAATATATTAATCTGACGGATGGAGTTTACCGACCATTCTTCTTTTTCTAAAATTATTAGCAATCGGTGAAATAGTTACAGAATTTTCTGCAAATTTATTATTCAGTTAAGGACGGTTCGTAAATCGATATTCAACCACCACCTCTTGAAGCTTTTCATCCAAGAATATGTCGTATTGTCGTCCCAAATATAAAAGGCAGCACTTCGTTTCCCTGCGGAGAAGATCTGCAAAAGTTTCGACTGAGTAATCTGTAGGTATCGCATGTAAATGACACATGAAAGTGTGTTAACGTTTAATACGATATTGCGAAACAACAAACTTTCTAACATCTAGGCGAGCATTTTTCAAGCTCGGGACAGACATTTGCAAAGGTACTATAGGCCTCCTCTTTACTCGTGCACAAGTAAACTAACGTACCTGACGAAGGTTGCTTTGTTTTATTATACAAATAATTAAAAATAATCCCACGGCAAGAGCGCATACAAAACGTTTTCTCTTCAAACGTTGACTTAAGCGGCGCTTCATTGTCCATTACTTTGACTGCACAATGTTTGATTATTGTAGACTTTCTTACTTCATTGTTTGGGGCTTATCTTTAATAATGGCCAAATATCCAAGTGTTGGAACGGTTTTTTCTGCACCTCAGAACTTCATTATTGCCTGAAAGACACAGATACACGCACACGCACGAACAACACAAAACACGGTGGTAAAATGCTTGTCCGCATAAAACTTTGAAATGTCAGGACGTAGTTAAGTTGAATAGTAGAAATTGCTTGTCTATTGTATTGTACCGCATAAAAGATAAGCGAAGCAAAACTACATTTTGACATCTGTGTTTCGTTACGTTATGCATTCCCAAAGTAACTTTGTTCCAGGTGAACTCGTCAGTCGAAACGACATAAAGTTACTGCTGCTTGCTAGCTTCACTCTGTATGCGCAGATTATTTACAAGGTCAGGTAATCTCATCAGCGATAATATAAATCTAAGCAGCTAATGCTGAATATAATAGCCACCAAGGCAAGTGTAACTTATGTTTAGCGAAGCTGAAACTTACAGGATATACAAAATCGCTAGATCTCAGAGCTACATCAACCTGTTACTAGCCTATCCCCCAGTTCGTGATGCGACAAACTTCAGGCGATTATTGCACAATATTCATACCAGTATAAATACTGTCACTGTGATAAATGCAGCGTTTCTGAAAAAACGACTATGCAATCAATTTAAGTACTACTTAATTGCATGATGGTGTTTTAGTTCAAAGTTGAGTACAACTTATTTATAGTTGTACCTTTGGCAAAATTGCAGCAAAACGAAAGTGACTCAGGATGAAATTGTGCAGCAGTTCAAGAATCCCATCTTGTACAGTTCTATTTGTAACAATTTAATATTATTTTAGTAAGTATATTTATGCATACTAATTAGAGATAGACTGATGTAATAAGACATAACTAAATAATCACACAGTACGGGGCAATCGACATAACACCGTCAGGCTTTTACAAATAAATCGAGTCCGTTTAGACTTGTGCTGTCTTTGAAAATTTGAAGCTATTTATGATACTTCGTAATATTAGATTATCTTGCCCTGTAGTGAAAAGGAAGATAGTTTACAAATGGACAACGACTGAATTTCAAGTGTAAATTATGAAAACCTGCGTCATGCTGAAGCCAACGGACAAAGCACCCAGCAAAGTTTCTTAAATGCCAAATAGGCGAATGGGACAACTGTCCAACTTAGACCAAAATTCTAAATATTTAAGGACAACACTAACCTTAACGCGATCCGGTATGAGTATACGCAAACAGTTTTCAATCCAGTTTATGGCGTAAGTTAATGTGCAAAGTATAAAAGTTCGAACAGCGTATTTCAAGGTACTTGCTCTATATATTTGTTGAAAGCAGAAGTGGTTTAACACGACTTAAATAAACTCTCAAAGCCAAACTTCGTTTCTTGAATAGGTTAGTTATCTCAGCGTGTCCGTTCGAATTCTTCGGAGTTTTCTCATTAAGCCCGATATTATCTGACACTATCGGGCGACCCTGAGCTGCTAGTCCTCCCCCAGATACACGGTAAAGTCTGGGTGTACCTAAATCAATAGTTTCAATTAATCTAATTTTACCGACCAAATGCGAACGGTCGAATGGATGGATAGATTTCCATTTTGGTGAAAATAACGGTGCTGCAATCTGTTGGAACGGCCGATTCGAAGCCGTTATCTCTATAAATGGCCCCTTCGCCGTGCACGTTGCTATCCTTTTGGAGAACCAAGGCTATTTTTTGACCAACCGTACAACAAATATTGCGACACCGCTCCATACATAAAGAACTGTTAGGTTACCTTATAATCACTGGGGCTGAGAACTCTGTATGTTTTATGGGGACACACATTATCCAATGTGTGCGTAAAGCATAAGATGAAATTGGCCGGAAAAATTAGATGTAACACATGGAATGTTATTCTTTATAGCAAAGCCTTATTAACCCTTTTGTTGCGTCTCCCAAAACAATGGGCTTTACCAAGCGTTCGTCTGGCAATACAGTCGTTATAAAAATAATGTATCTCCAGCTTTAGTTCTATTTTCCAGACAACCCTTTGGACCTCAACGATTAAACCAATAATATATTATGGGGTAGAGAACATGTATCGTTCGAAACCGTAAACATGATGCCACCTACTCCGTTTTATAGCCTGAAGTGGACCTATGGAAACTATGATAAGCAAGAACGAGTAAACAATATTGTTCGCGCGTTGAAATAATAATAATAAGTTAGTGTTTCCGCCGATTGGTTGCAAGGTTTCAGTAAGCCTTACTTCTCACATTAACACAAAAAATTGGCTATCTACTATAATGTACGATCTCATATTTTTATTTACTACTGTCACTTAAACTCGGTACAATTTTTGGCGCCCCGTGCACGACGAGTTCCATAAATCTGATAAATATACATTTGAGCCCTAAACAAGTTCAATAATACAACAATTTTACGACTTTCTCCCTGTACTTACCGAAACGAATTGCTAAGCTTCCTTCTAAATTTTCTATGATAAAAGCAGTACACAAGCATCACAGGTTCTCCAGTTTGGCAGTTAGCCTTTATCAATCAGAGGTCTGAACCAGTTTACAGTATCCTGCCACTTTAGCCCGTATCGTACCAAAATGGGGTTTTTTTTCTATTTATGATATTTGCTTCGCTACAGACCTCGTGAAGTTCTCAGAGTTTTCGATATTTATTGCTCTCGGAAACTCGGTGAGAGTTCTTCCTAAAGATTTTGCGCTATTGTCGACCATGAATTTGTTCAGCGCTTCCTACACATCCACATAATGACATCAGTGAATAGTTTTCCCGTAGTGAACAGTTATGCCGCATCGTAAGCTCGACACCCGGCGCCTAAAGCTCCTGAAGACGGCACGGAAGGAAGCATGAGGCGCAGCGGAATCTCCGATACAGATGTGTGATATTTATAATAAAATTTACAACGTGCACCACAAACCAATAAGCCAGTTGCTATTTTCTTTAGCATGAATCATTTCTTAGCTGACTAACTTCTTAATGCCATATTTGTTGCCACACATCTTCCAACCACAGATCATTTCGATCAGTTCAATATCTTGTTCGATAATAAACTGGTCAACTTGATACAAGTACTTGAGTCCTGACGCATATTTGGCTTCGGCCAACCTTATGAAAAAATGTTTTTACCATTTTCATTTGAATTGGGTTTTCGTCTCGCTCTTTCTTTCTCCCTCTTTCTCTTCATCGGCCCCGGATAGTGACCTATTTTTATGTCACTCCTTTGCCTTTCTCGGTCCCGTGCTTTGCTTTTTTTTTTTAATGGAGCGTTTAAATTAAGTGCACAAATTACTGAATATGTGGTGACAAAAGACAATTTGCAAACATTTTAATTCTTACAATTACTGTCGAAATCTTGCTTTTGGGCTGACGAATCTTCCCGTGCAGATCTTCCTGTTTCTGTAGTTACATTCTTGTAAGGCATGTTGCGGGACCGAGGTTAGCGTTTATTTCAATGGAACACAGGGCTAGTAAAGGTATATCTCGCTAGACAACAGCATGGTCATCCCCAGACCTTTCCTCCGGCTTGTTCTCTAAAATAGTTTCGGTGAGTTAAGAAGAATTATATTTTCAAACAAATTTTGAACCGACCGAACCACACGAATGCCATAAAGACGTGAACACATTTTTATGGCAAATTTCTTTTTTTCTTGCAAAAAAGAAAAAAATGTTTGCAAATCTAATACAGGTTATGCGGCTAAGAGCTCATCCAGCCAGGGATATCGAGATTTTATAACTTTTTTGATATATATATATCAAAAAAGTTGTACTTCCATAGGCTAAATAATTAAATAATCTAAATTGTTTGCCTGATGACAACACCAACATAGGCCGGCAGAATATTAGGCCTCGATCGTCAGATTAGTGCTCGGAAACTTGGTGATGGTGACGAAGCTATGCCTGAGCAGACCTTGTCAAAGCTGGTCAACGATAACACGGTATGACGCAGTCTAGTTCAGGGGCTCCAAAATCGAAATGGTGTTGACCGTTGAGGATCAACATAGCTTTACAGTCTGATTACGGCAACGAAGTTAGCAGATATCGTCGATGTCAGAGAGGTCATCAAGTTCTCTGGCATTTATACACAAGATTTGTTCCCCTACAAGTAAGGCGGGATAAAATACAAAAAAGCCACATCATCAGTTGACAAACAAGCTACGGCCGTTGGAACACAACAATCAAAAAAAGATAGTGCCCCCTTTCCCCTATTTTCATTGTTCGATTTTAATTAACAAAAATATATTTTGGAAGTTTGATTCAAGTTATTCACAAGATCTTGTTTGGGTTATTTTACTCGATCGTTAATTAAAATGCAGGCTACATCTTGCCTTTGTGACTTCGGCCTGTTGTAGTTGGTAATATAAAGCTGCACTTTGAAGCCCTGCCATAATAATGTTCTGCATGTAGTCGATATCTATAATTTTAAAGTGTTTGTTTAAAGTGGACTTTTTAATTCTCTGTAATGGTATCTCGGGAGCTTCATGCAGCCCTGGACTTGATGACCCGTAGTAGAGGTCTTAGAGAACAACGACGCAGCTCAACAAAACTTCACGCACGTATCATGGATCTCAAACGCTAGGAGCGTGGGAAAATTTTCTAAAGTAGGTCCTGGCGAGCAAGAGATTGTCTATTACTTGGCATACGCTAACCTTTACTAGGTTTACTTTATTCATTACAGTGCCTACACAAAAAAACATTGAGCATCTTTAGCAAAGTATTTTTGTAAACCTTGATTCATATTGAAGGTTGACAGTCTTTTTCTGTAAAGAATCTTTTTGATCTGATCGATCGAATTAATAGCGAAAGTGATACAGTTTATTATTTACTTTTCTAAAAAATAATAACCATACCTCTGTGACACTGAAATGTAGGTGTCACAGAGGTATGGTAATGAACCATGCAGCTTCTATGAAAATTATTTTACTGCGTTATCGCGGAATGCAGTCGTGCACTTAGGTCAAACTATTTTTCTAATTCGAAAGCACTTGACACTTCTAGCCTTTTCCCAAACGAATGAAACACAATGTGTTAACCACAATGTACAGAAATTCTGCCATGCTTATTTCAGCACGAAACGAAGGCCGTCTGTGCGCGAACCTAGAACATAGAGAGAGTTGAGTTCTGCTGCCTAGTCAGACTGAGGTACTGATCAAGTAGTATTTTTCGACCTAGACACATTTTGTTTATAACTGCAAGTTATCATCAAGGGCGCAAGATGGAAACTTGTATTCAGCATCTCACCAGTAAAAAAAAGATAAATTCAGTTATCTGAGAGACACAATGAAGTATACGTTATGCATGATGTTATTCTTTCAGTTCTGATTGAGATTTCACTCAGTCGCACCTTATGAAAAACCTATTGTTAGAGATATGACGAGTAAAGGGCCATACCCTGCCATCAAGATAATATCGCTGTTGTGAACCTAAAAAAAAACGACAGCGAAAAAGTGCAGGAATATTGAAAGCCGACTCTGACAAGGCGAAACATAAATGGGGTCATTGACGACGTCAGTGAACTTGCGTTTAGAAGAAAAGTAGTTGAAAAGTTACCGATTTGAACTATAAAACTACTTCGTTCACCTAAAAAATTAACTTTTAGCACGTTTACATCTGCCCTTACCAACTCTAACTCGATACGTAAAATAATTTTTATAGCGAGTTAAACAAAATAGCATTAAAATATAAACAAAAATAAAATTAAAAAAAATTAAACATGGAAAAATATTTATTTTTCATAGTCTCGCATACGTATTACAATGATTATTTGGCAATTCTACAGCGCCATTTCGGCGTTGCATTTTTCCCTTAAATTGAACTTTCCTAAAATTTATACCTACATTTTTTCTGCGATTTCGTGAGAAATGTATTTGAAAGTATTGCAATTGGTAGAAACATGTTATTACGTTACTATCAATTGTGGTCGTACGACCATTATTGTTCAGCTTACTGATAAAGAAAACTTCTGCAAAAATGTACTCGCGATTCACTTTTCGATGTTCCGGTTTATTTAGACTTCCTTCAATTGAATCTTATGATATACCAAAGATCACCACCTAAAATCGTTTAAATCGTATTTGCATAGTTATAGTATATACTTGAAGCTGTATAATTATTGTCAAGTAACGAAATAAGCGTATGTCTTTAATACAGTCCTTCGGTGCTTTTCTTTAACGGAACCATGTTTTGAGTAGTCATTCTTTCTAGCAAGTCTACCAGAGCCAGGAAATGCACGATTGTTCTGTAATTCATTACGGTGTATGATACAGGCAGCTATGTACATATATCCGCTGCATACAGACTAGCCCTAGGGCGAAGTAATCCGATTCGTCTCATGACGCATTAAGCACAACACATCCTCATCCATTAACGAACACCCCACGGATTATTCAGTAAGCTGTCGCAGAATGGAGCATTTTTGTCTCTCATTATGTTGTACAGGGTAGCAATGTTATACTAAAGCTACTTTAATTTATTTTATTAATATAAATAAGCTGCATCTAAATGTGAATAGATATTTGGATGAATTGTCTGAAGAGGCCGGTGTTATTAAGAAAATACGTATTGGACATGTTGAGCTATATATAAACCTAGTTTTATATATTCAGTAACTTCGTGATCAGTCTTTGTAAAAAAGACCGTCCGAAAAGTTCAAAGAGGGTTCGACACAAAACCACTTGCCACTGGCTGATTTAACCTCATAACCCTAAGAAAAATCATCAAATTCCACATGATAAGTCTGCTGCTTTGTTCTACATAAGATAAGCTTTTTCTGGTACCACACATAGTTTATTGGCGTACCTACCTAGAGCCTGTGCTGCCATCGCATTGATTAAATTTATGAAGAAACATCGACTTTGTAATGTAAACGAGCTAATCGATTAAACGTGTATGAAATTATATGCGAAATATAAAGGAAATTTTGTGCGGAGAGCTGCGATATATGTTGCTCTAGAGTTGCGATATAGATATGCGATTGACATGCATGACCCTCATGTGCTATGACACTTTCTCGAAAGACCTGTGATGTGCGCCAGTCTGAAAGGTAACACTAATCTAAAAGGAAGAGTCATTGAACCAGGATTATATTCGACGGGACAATCTTGCTCGTTTAAGGCGGACACGTGATACAGACTGCGACAGAGTCAACGACAAAGATTCGCCCCTTAACAATAACGCTATATGCAACACATGATAAAGCACAATATAGAAACAAGGCACTGATTCTATACTGTGCTTTATGGTTCTAGCAATGAAATCTTCCACGATATCACTCTTATGAAGAATCACATACACACGTAGTCACACACAAACGCATAAACGGGTAGCTGTAACCGCGGTTCAAAGAGTTTAACGGCGATCGTTTGTCTGGAGGAACTGCCCTTTGTCATCCACTGCTTGACGCATGGGAGTGGTTGCCTTAAAACAAACGGAGTTCGCACCACAGAAAGATGCGATAGATGTTATATCAGTGTCTGTGTTGAAAGATGATACATACCTCTGTACGACATGCAATCTTTGTCCAATATATACTGAAAATATTATCTCAGATTTGTTTCATTGATTCACCACGAATCAACGCTTGTTGAAAGAGCTATCTGTGCTGAAGTAATTACTCTTCGTTCTGAGCATCAGTTGAATTCCTTTGCCCACAGAATAATTATCGAATCAAATGCAGTTTTTGTGATACATCGATATTGTTATAAATTGTTGTTTGATTATGGAATGATTCGCCGATCTCTATTAGACACTGAATAGGATTTTAATTGTCCACATATCTCGTTCCGTACGCCATACATAACCTGACCCATACATCTGCATGCATTTTCAATGTATCTGTGGATTTATACGCCCATAGTCTATTACAGACCAGGGTGAGCAGCCAGACTCTGTAACTCCTGATTGAGCTGTTAGACACGACTCATAAATAATAACATCGAAATACTTGATCTACCGGTATGACGATATTGTTCGAGGAGGTATCCAATGAACCGAAAAAGCTAACAAATCCATAATATCGAAGAGATAAATGTTAGGCTTCTCGTTCTGATTATCCCACATGTTCATACACCTTCATTTCAATATTCTTGCCATAATAAGATAGTTTAACACGACTAATATTCTATATTCGCCTTTTTACATTTGTGTATCGACAAGTAGAGATATCGTCTCTCCATCGTTGAGAATAGAAGACGGGGTCCTGCTACATTCTAACTTTAGCTGCGGTCTGTGTGTGTAACGGTCACAATATGTTTTTTATTCTACTCATTTATCTAAAAGGAAGTTGATTAAGTCTATTTCAGGTTGTCGACTCGACAACCTGAAATAGGTAAAACTTTTCCTAAACGGATGTTTATTCAGTTCAAACAAATTCAGCCAAACATTCCAGGTCGGTCTTCTTTCTTGTTATTCGATTTCTCAAACGATACGAAGTTGGTTAGAAAAGCGGCTGCCATTGATGACGCCTTAACGGGTACATGCAAACCGAAAGGGAACGAGATACCAAAGTTGTCTGAATCAGTGAATGCTTGAATTAGTGATAGGCCTGACCACTGCTTTGAGATTTTACCAACATTTTGGCCCGTTTGCGCTTAAATCACTTCGAATTCCATGTCACCATAAACGCTGACTGTGGTGAGTAAACAGTGGTCCTCCGATGGGAAAGATAATGTTGTCTTGAGTGTCACGGACAGTATGTTGTGGGAAAAGGATAGGCCCTTCCTATCTGACGGATCCGATTACGATGTCTGGAGGTGCCTGCACCTCGATCTCCTAGAGGAAGCACGGACATATAGAAATATGACGTGCAGCGGAAAGGCCGGTACAGATGCATTATGCCACTACCTTGTAGATCTTTAACTTTCATGTCGAAACTGTGGACTGATCCGTAGCTCACACTAGTACAGTCGTTCTTTCCCTAGCTTCGTAGATTTTTTGGCCCCTTGAGTTCTTAATCGAACATTTGTTGTTCGTCTCAAAACCAACGACTGCTTCAAGCAGTTCAGCCTTTTGTTTAATAACCCGTAGGTCTACGGCCGTCAGATACTCAAGGCCAGGTGGAACGCCCGACGTACATCCAGGAATCATAGTCAAGGCTGTTACATGACTGGAGCTGGGAGTGCGAATCTGTAAAATACAAAAATATAAACGCTTGGCTTACATTTTTGCTAGGTAACCTTATAACTGTGATTTGGTTGAAATGAAGATGTGTGCACTTTGCACGCGATGATACAAGCTAGGCAGGTACAAGAGCTACAATAGGAAGACTGCTGTAATACTATATCTGAAATGAAAGCTGTATATTTTTAACGCACCGTCGAACTTCGTCTTATTGTACATACATTAGTCGCTTTTCGCCAAATAATTTGCCGTGGTCTAAGCTAAAGCTGCCGATAGTGTGGCAATAAGTGGATGCTCAGTCATCGATTTTTGCTTACCCTAGTTGAACAGGTGAAGAATATACGGGTCCAACCGAAGACGGAGGATACGTGACTGGACCGTGTTGGTAAGGGGGGTATTCTAGAGCAAAATCCTCTCGTAGCGGATAAGCCATGTCTTGAGAGGGTAGATGATCTGGTCCGCCCTGTGGGGCTGAGTATGGAATTGGTCTAAGGACACGCGGCACTGGGAAAGGAGGCAGAGTTCCTTGTCGCGGAGCTCCAGTCTGAAAGTATCCGGGTCCACTCACGTGTTGACTGTAACTCATAATGTCTGAAAAGAAGTAGCAAAAATAACGAAATAAACATACGAGGTTATTAAACATATTTTCTGAAAAAAAACAGAATACTGTTACGAATAGTAAATTTAAAAATTAGAAGGTTAGTGGCTAGGTATTTGAAATCGAATTTAGAAATAGTCTACTCACTGCCTAGTTTTCATATAAGATAAAAAATAGTAGTGGGTATTAGAAGTCTTGCAATTAAATATAGATCATATGTATAACATTAAAGTCATTAGAAAAAAGTTTCAAAACTTTATGAGGATAAAAGATAGTTTTGAAGCGCACATAAGTAGATTCAACGGTCGTGTAAACAACTAAGGATTGCCTCAAATATTAACCCTTTTTGTATAGCAGCAAGACAAAATCCATCGCTCCGTTGCTACATTGAAATCATCTTACTGCGTGTCATGTTTATAAGACGGGAAAGCTGCGCTACGTGATAAAAGTACGTTTTGGCCCTAATGTAAAGTAATTTTATAACTTGAGTATGACTAAAAAAAATATTTCATTCTAAACAGTACGTGTTAGCCAGTCTACTACTACTAATTGTGTGTTTCATGCTCACAGATTCCTTATATTACTTGATTTTATATTATTAGGATGCGTTCTAATTTACATCGGTAACATTCAATCGATCTATGATAAAAGGAGCAACTGGTAAAAGGTCCCTCTGATATTCATTTTCTGATCTGCTAGTCACATTTATATCCGTACCGCTTATTTTTTTTTACTATTACATCAATTACATAACATGAAAAATTAATTTCAATATAATCTTTAACAAAAGTAGTAAAGAAAGAAGATGGCGATTTTCATGATAAAGGATTCCATTATGAGTAATTAGAATCCTCGGACGCCGCCCTTATTTCCAATTGTACCCTGTCAATAGACTTTGAAACTTTGTTTATCCAACTTTTTCAAATTCTATTTTGCAATACACGTCAGGTAGAGGATTTAATAAACTATCGTTCGTTGGTGGTGTTGGCAAGCTTTTTGGGGAAGCGACTTTTCTCCTGACTCTCAATTCAGCTGATATGAACAGCTTAGTTAAGATTCGATGGTAATATGCTTTTTGAAAATATGCTACCAGGCATTTGCCGTGTGAAGGTACGTATATATAATAGCTAATATAAACACCCGCCTCCATGACAAGACACTAGTCCAACCGGGCGACAGTTTAAGGATTAGTACCCATATATACATATATATATATATATATATATATAGGCCGTGGTTACGGGTGAGACGCCACCCGTTTGTTGCTGTGCAGGCAACAGATTGAGCTCTTCATACAGCATCTGAACTGCATGTACTTGATACTTTGCTAGATACGTTAATTCATTTACATGTTTCGGCATGCGAGCGTGCTCTTAAAACTTATACCGAAGCGGCTTGTTTTGCTAGGGACTATGCCATACAACCGTACGCTCGACGCACACACGAATACACAAATACTGTCAGATTCTAGTAGTCCTTACGATAAAACAATTAGGATATATTAATAAACAATTAGCCAATATACATGGGTAATATCTTCGCTTGTGAATTTGTTGCCTCATTGTCTAGTGCACCACCAATTTGATATAATTTATTTTTGAAATTATAATGAGTAACTAAGAGAAACTCAAGTAAGCGGTTTTTCAGCTAGCTCATTTCACCTTCACGTTCATTAGAACGTATCATATGCACAGAGGTTCCAGAGCCAAACACCTTGCCTTGCCTGTAGTAGTCATTCAACACTGAACAAGCGATTTATTACCGTAAGCCTGTTCCTTTTACAAAATTAATGTTTTACATGTTAACTGAGTTAGTCGGAAAGTAACTGTTTTGTGATCTTTTGCCGCAGGTATGTGTGCTTAAGACAGATTTACCACTTGGGATCCATGTTTCCAGAAATCAGCCGAGATGACCCAAATAATGATAAAAAAATCAGTTTGGATTACATTTTGTGACCAGCGTAAAAGGCTCGCACCGTTGTTCAATCTCGAGTATTTGTTTTTTTACGTTTACAACTAGGAACTATGTAATTAAAAAATTCACATTTCGGCTAACTGCGCGCAATATGGTGAGAAACGTGGGCGTGTTTTTTCTCTAGTTTATCACTAGCTGGTTATGATAAACCGTATTGATCACAAAGCCAAGCAAACTGATTACTATATTCGTGTACTTCGTAGACTGTATGCTCGAAACTACAAATATTTATAGCACGGCTCATTATTGCGAAATGGACGATAACTTGAAAGTAAAAACATTGACTTTGTCAAAGAAGTTTCTATGTCTTCTTACTGTTATTCATAGATCTCTAGTTTCCAAAAGAGTCATATGAAGGAAAAAAGCCATTTTCTTACAAACAAATGAAAATGTTTGATTCGATATTCTTCATTAACGATCGTACCTATAAGTAATAGAATAAAATAATATTCGAAGTGGTCTTATTGTTTACATTCTCAAATCGTGGGCAACAGGCACCATAACATGCAACATTTTAGGCCTGTTATTAGTAAACATTGAAACCTTTACGTTGAACCTCGCAAATTCGAATCAAGTTCTAAGGAAAACTAATTTTGGTGTTCCTAAATGCGAATTTCACATAAGATTGATGCCTCCATGTTGGTCTGCATTGACACAAATATCATTTTATGACAAGGCTTTTCTCCGACTTTTCTCTAAAATTTTTCAAAGCATTTGAATTCACCTTGCGAAGTACTTGAACACTGTTGTATGCTGACTTATGCTGCTACCCTATTGATATCGCTGGGATATACTGTACCTGTTTTTCTTACCACATGGGCTATTTCGACATAGGTTATGATGGTCTAAAGAACCACTTACCAGCGTTTGCTTCACAGCAGTTTCGTTTCGTAGCCGGACGTCGCAGGTGTTAACGCTCTTACGCAACGACAAAAGCCTTCCCTTGCCAGGGCCCTTACAACCTGCCAGTTATCAAACGATCTTTTTTGTGGTCACTACGCCTGAATATCGCACAGTTTACAACAGGCCGGCGAATAGCAATAAATAAATACTTACACCGACACCTTCACGACACGCAATTGAAGCACTGACAATAGCCAACTTTTCGTGGAAATTTCAAACGTGTCACTCGATAGCTGTTCGGAATAATACCATTCATTTAGCACTGCGCGTCTTACGACAGGTGTTACCTAGTCAGCATTGTTCAAAAGCTTGTTTAGTCCAGCGAGAATAGCTAAACTCAAAACACGCACAAGACAATAGAAATATTGGATAGCATGCCAATATGTAGATCGGGTGCCGCCGTTCGTTCGGTTCCGCTATTGTATATAGGTATGTGCGTGCCTATATCGGCTTCGCTTCTCGATGCTCTAGCTATTGCAATTCCAGTCACAAACGACTCGTTTTTTAATGAGGCGTGGCTCCGTCTGTCTCGAGGCCTTCTTGAAGTAGTGGTCTGACTGGTTAAGCCGCTTGCATTATACCGCGGAACACCATAAGCTCTGATATTTCTGCCGTTTCTTGGCAGCCCCCTTTCGTCTCTTGTTTTCTTCGTCTGCCCTCGCAGACCCGATGATTCGATGTATACTATACGCCGATGTTCTATTGGCAGTGTGATTCGTTGGGATGGTGTTCGCTTTGGTCGAGCAGACGGCCCAGCGCGGCCTGCCGGCCGGATGGCGCCGAGAGAAAAGCGGCGAGCTTTCTCGTAGCCATAGGTGACCGCCTGATGAACTCCCTTTCCTTTCACATCGACAAACCGCCGGCTATCGCAGCGCTGGGTAGAATGGGCTTTAGAAATTCTTCTCGTGACTGTGTCAGTTCATAGTGTCTCGGTTGCCATGAAACGGTGACAATATTAACAACAACAGGTAGACGCTGCAACATGGTAAACAAGCTCCGCTGCGGGGCACACGCGTAGAGGTCTGGAGCTAAAGTTTCGTTAGCAATAACGTGCGACTGAGGGTGTTGCGGAATTGAACGCAGCTTGTAAGATATGGCCAGCTCAAACTGGACTGTAGCTGCCCTTTGTTTTGCTGTATTCCAAACTGTTGGCAGCCCAGCTGACGGCTTTATCCACAGACAGCTCTTCCAGCAAGCGGAAAGAACGGCGGACTGCTTCTTCCTCTCCGCCCATAGGTCGCCCGTCCCGGCCGCCAAATGTACATCAACGTGAATGGCAGGGTGAGTGCCACCGGCACTCAAAGTCCGTAAATATATGTAGATATTTAACTGTAAATATTCACAGAGAGGTTCCGCTGTGCTGGTTGGTTTTGTATTGGAATACGGGACAAAGTAAAATAGGACTAGGTTAAGGGAACAGAGGGCAATCAGCGTATACCAGTTTAGTAGATTATCCATTCATGAAGTAGTGGACAGATTAATATAGTCTAGCAGGAACTCGCCATAAGTAAGAGATGACAATAATTTTGTGAAGTAAATCAACTGTGGCTTAATCAGATTCGGGGCTGGTGTTTTTTTTTGGTATTCCCTTTGCAGCAATTTCGGCGGGAGTACTCCCGATTGGTTATGGTATTTCAATATTGTGCTTATACGAAAAAATAAGTTGTTCATCACGAAAAAACGACGAATCTTTGTTTAGTAGTTTCTATAAATTAATATGAAGCGGGGCGAAGATGTGTTGCATCTTTAACTTCATTTACGAAAAGCCATTTCGTGACCATTTCTTTTCGCAGAGCCAATGTGAATGAATGTCCGTTTTGTTAGCAATTGTGGAACTGCAGTTGCGCCGAGATATTTTTTACGACGACGACGACGACTGATAACGCCGCGACTGCAGTTCACTCATTAACGTATTTCTCTCTCATCAGTGCTGTACTCTGTATCGTGTATACCCGCGTTAGCAGAAGCAGAAGACTTAGTAGGTCATCGCAGTGGATTATATCCGAACGATTTCGAGAAATTCCACGCGCTCAGATTGCAAGGAAGTAATGACAAATAGTCTTTGAAAAACTATGGCGGCTCTCATCTACTAACGATATAATAGAACTACAAAGTGTTTGGGACAGTAAGCAACCTTATGAAAGATTAATTGAGATTCAAAGAAACTCCGCAACACCATGGTTGTTTATTTCTGTAAGGAGAGAAATTATGGGCAAAATAGTGCTGAGAGTACGTAAAAATTAGGTTGAAGGAGCTGGCTTTATTTTCAAGTAGATACTGCCGTCCTAGAAAAAAAAAGAGTCTTTCCTTTTTTGTTTATTCTGAGATGCATCCTATTATCTAAATATGCCTTTGCAGAAGGAAACGCCACAAAAAGTCACACAGAAAGTTACCCGCGTAACCGGTAAGCTCAGATAAGTTATACACATACGTGCACGGGGAGGTCTGCACAACTTTACGAGCATCCCATACTTCTATCTAGAAATTATTCACAATGCTCATGATAAGTTTTCAGATGTAAGTCTAAGAAAGATGGCCACTATTTTTCTGACATTATTGCTATCTACGGGCAGATCCATGTAAAGAAAAGGAGCCTCCGAAATTTCGTGCTCTTTTCCGCAGCATTCGTGATATCAAACCAGCGATGACTCATCTGATTCATGACGCCAAAAAATGTGTTTTCGATCATGGTATGGATTAGTCAGTCGAATTTAACGAAGAAGAACAGGAATGACCTCAAGTATATGCAAACATTTTATATAATGCAAGATTTGGAAAGAACTAATCATAAGTTCATTATCGTCACGTCTGCTGTTAATGAAGACTGTGAAACCAACATCTACTAATAGCGAACGGGCAACTGCTCTTCGGAATGATGTAACAGGTATATTATTGTTTATTTACTACTCATTGTTGGTTCAATTGGTTACAGTAAGTCAAACTTTTGGAGAAATACTAAAAATTATATTATTAAACCGAAAAAATTGATATTTACTATATCATCAACTATGGCGGAGTTCGACTTCTGAGTGACACAGCAAAGCACTACATAGAGCGAACTTGGGTGGTGCTATATACGATAAAGGTTCTTGGTACAATCTAATGATTTCATTTTTCAGATAAAAAGAGGTACTTTTAGATCACCTGATAAAAGGATTTCTTGTCGAAACGCGCTCTCTGTGACCTGTCTCGGTAAAATGCCCTAAAATGTTTAACTTTTGCGGAACAATTCAAACAAGTTCTTTTTTTTTCTTTTAAATGTACTGCCTCATATAAATAATTCTGCTAGAAAATATCAAGGACCCTTAACAAGCCGTACTGGATAAATGGAGGTGGTTTTCAATCCAATCTATATTTATTTTTTGTGACTGAAGAGAAGTTGAAAAATTATAGACGGGAAAATTATAGACGGGAGTTCAGCAAGACACTTTCCGAAGTCCAGGTATGTATTAGATACTTAATTACTATTTGACATGCTATTATTTTTGGTAAGCCTTGATTTGGTATAAATGTATACTTTCTTTATATTTATCGCTTATCTATTATCCTTTCTGTATTTCGAGCTTTCATCGCTGGACATTTCATCAGACGGATGGCTCCCAGCACGAAATGAAGTCTGCCTATGGCCGGCGTCGAACCTAGATCTGTCGTGTAGTATTCGAATTCTAACCTCAGTATAGTAAACAACTGCATATTCTAATATAATGACCGGTCACTTATACTGTTTTCCAGTCTAGAAAAACAAAGAGTCATTCAACTTGCCATGGAGGTTGAAATTACACGGCACAGCTAACATAACTTAATAAAACCACTACATGTTAACATAATAGCAGTGCATTTCAACGTTATCGTACACTTAGGTTAGCGATGTGCGAACGTTTTTGTGAGAAGTCTATGAAGAGCTGACGCCGCAATTTACTTTTTTGGAAACAACGAAAATTAGAAAGAAAGGTACCATGTGAAAATATTAGTAAATTAAACATAGTAAAAGGTTTTTCTAGAGATTTAGCAAACGGCCAATAGTGAATTTACCGGTAGAAGTTTTTACCCGGACTTGGTCTATTTTTCCAGGTGCCTCGATAACTGTTTGTGATAGCCAAAAAGTATGCAGGTTGGCATACAAGTTACATGTTTTAAAGCCAAAAAAGTTGTTTAATCGGTTATATAAGCTGGTTACTGTCTATTTTCGGCAAGGCATCAATGCTCTGACGCAGCCAAGCCGTCCGTATGGCATGCTGATATTTGATGTTGTTACTGCATCATTGCTATAATTTTTTTTTCTCAAGTTACCCATTTCTTACGGATGCAACAACAATTGAAATTCAGATTACGTAGAGTTAATTAGCACCCCGTGGTCGAGTTGAAAGTACGCAGGAAAGCTCCACAATAATGCGTTCATCACGGCTTAGTTGTGTAAGTGACCTGATGTCTCATCGGAAGCGAATGCAGCAACTAGACCACAGAAGGTGATGATTCGATTTTGACAGACCTACCTGTATGGACGTATGTACACATTTTGGCTAATAGGAGCAGTTTTCAGGACAGTCGGCAAAGTAGACGAAGTCCATGGTAAAAATTGCTCTTCGCCATTTTTGTCAAACCTCGGAAGTTAACCTTACTTCTGTAACCTTACATAATTAATATACAATAACCTAATCAGTTTTTCCTCAACTATGAATTTACTAACTACGGTGAATTTTCATTTTAAGAGTGCTTACAGAAGAAAGGCACGGCTGCACCTCAGCTCTTTGAGACTAGGCCTATCCGGTTGTAGAAGTCTAGTCAATGGCTGGTGCTTATCAAAATCAACAAATTTAGCTTGAACGAATGTTTTTAGGTCTAATTGAGGTCCGCAGAAGGGCTAGTGCATATGAAATATTATGTAGATTCTGATTCCAAAGTCTCCTTGGCAAAGCATAATCATGTTGGCATGTTCTATTTGAGCGGGACCCTTTCGGCTACAATACAGTCAGTTCAATTCCTTTTCTATGGAAATTTTTCCAACTAAACAGAATTTGTTGCACGAAAAGGTACAGTCGTTTCACAGTCTGATTGCGAAACTGAACTACTGACAAATGCTTCATATAAATTTATCAGGGAATTACTACTTTGTCCTAGCAATGACTGGTTCAATGTGTACTCAATCAATAATGGCAGTTGTTATGCGCACTAGACCCAACAACGTGGCAGCTATCAGTTATCTACACCGAAAACGTCTTAACCCAGAGCCATGCCGGGTGGACCATAGACACACCTCTCTGCACACTGCTAGTTCCCGACAAGATTACGTACCTATTCTGGTATCGTTTAGTCGTTACGACAGCTTTCTAGTGAAAACAGTTTCTACGTTGAAATACCATCTATTTTATGCAACTTTAACTCACGAATATATATATATACACATCCGCAATGTCAAGTCATATATATATTAATATCCGTGTATTATTATATTATGATAAGATTTCATCTTAGGTATATACATACTTTTAAGTATACAGACTCCAACACAATGTGATCCCATTGTTATTTGTTCGTCTCTGTTCAGCCTTAATCGGCCTTTTCGACGTCACCTTATTTTCCGATTCGCATCTCATCTAAATGGCACATTTTACATTGTGGTTTGTAAGTCTTGCAGCGTTGTTTTGCGAGCCCTCCCCACGCGTCACTTTTTTTTACGCAGTGCATCCCTCCTGTTTGCTTTCTTTGCCGCTATGCCATTAACAATAATTATTCCCGATAATAGTACAATATATATATATATATATATATATATATATATATATACTAAAAGTGATAATATCCTTGGTACTAACATAATTATCGTTATCGCTCAGTTTCGAGTGTCACTCGACCTTTTCAATGTTGCTCATAACTACATTGCGAGCCATCTTGAATATTTATCAATTACTACATGTAGAATAATTACTATTACCATAATTATTATGCTCCATGTCCTGTTATCATGATCGTTAAAATTAGCCCTAGTCAAAGACTTAGTTATTGTCAAAATTGCGTTGTCGAGCTTGATAGGAACCATCTGGATGACACTAAAATGCCTAAATAGGTTATCGCGCTCGCGTGCATCTTGTGAATTTGCTACTGCATGAGTATGTGCAGGCTTCGGGCCTGTCATACATTACTGAACTCAGATTTAATGTAAACACACGAACGGACTAATTTTTCTGCTGGAAAACTCCGCAATTGATGTCCATTGTCATCGCAGACAAGATAAGCCTTGCCGACCGCAACTTTTGTTGCTCTTCATCAATTACGTATTTGCTTCGTCCACCTTCCGTCAACGGACGATTGGAAGACGCGTTGATGTCTGTTCTGAAACATCTTTTTGCAAAGGTCCTTGTCATCAGCCGTACTGAGGAAATATATAGTTAGAGCTGCGTATACATATATATATATAAAGAATCACACTAACAACATATTCGTTCATGTAGTGCCAATTCAACAATCGTACATCGAGGTGACCACTGTAAGTACAAACACAATGGCAGGTAATAACATATGATTAGTAAGTGTAACCCCAGATACAAGAATTATTATGAGAAATTACATAAAGCTCCAGGCCTATTGAAGTAGAATATTCATAGTGTAAAATACGATCATATGTTTCTATGTCGGTACCATTTGTTTGGCCATCCTTCAGATAAACAAAAGACTAGCGCCGTATCGTGCAGAGTTTGAATAACACTGAACAAGACCACGCACGTGAGGTCTCATTATTAGTTATTCTGTTTTAGAGACCGAATAATGGTAAATTATACAGATAATCATCATAGGCCAGATGATTTTTTCAATAGAGTCGCGTTCCTTCTCTTTCGTGTACTATAATTTACCATATGGAACAGCATTAAGACTACAGATTGGGGCTGCCCCCTGACTAACAGAGATTCGAATTCTGTGTTGTGCTAGTTAAGCCCGACACTCTTCTTAGTAAGCTTTTCCCTTTCTAAACAGCTATAATACTGTTCCCAGTATGATCCATCTATGCCTGCCTCTGGGCTGCTACCTTCATGCCACTATTTCGTCAATGTTATTATATCGTTGAATGTATCTATATTCGAATGTATGTAAAAGTTCAGTCTAATAATTACATTAAGAGAAACTAATGTTACTGTGCTATTTTGTCACGAACTCCTCACCGAGCTGACATTTTTGGTTAGTTAAATAATATCTAACTATGCATGGTTGATCATCATTTTAGGTTATATCATTATGAATAGATGACCACTTACAATTGGCTTGAACTTCGTGTGAAATAAGCCCTGATATATATATATATATATATATATATATATATATAAGAGTTTTCAAGCAATTTATAGTTCTTGTTGGGCATAGCATTGTTGCCTAGGGAAAGGAGGACTCAGCTTCAACCTCATTCCGTAGGACAAACGACATAAACTGAGATATCATCCATGAAAAGTAGTAGATGTATGCTACTTATTTTTGATTTTTGGTGGCATGATGAGGTGCACAGAATAATCAACAAGAATAACCAACAACTATACCTACATCAGCAGCATCGTTAGGTAAGTGCTCCCCAGTTATAGCAGGTCAGAAACGATTCTGCGTAAAGGGTGCCAATGTGTACAGAGTGTTAATAAATTAAGTTGTGACGAATTTTCGACTCCGAGTAGGTAGCCTTCGTATCTCTTCGTTGTCCGACACTCTAGGAGCGGAACCGTGAGCCGGTTCGTGTGTTAAGCCTACTACCTGGTGCATTTTTGGTCGGACGTCGAAATTGAATACAGTGCTATTATAATTACTTATATACTAATCTGACTAAGTATTCTTCTCTTTCGAGGACTGTCAGATGTTTAGGTTACAAATGATAGAATGAAGGGTCCGCGATAAAACACTTCGGGTCCGTTCAGGTCATGAAGCTGAGCTTGAAGCCGGACCGGGAGAATCTTCGCGAAAGTTGCGTTTTCTGGATACTCGAAGAAAAGAAATACAGACAAAAGGGCGACAGGAAAGCAACAAAGGAAAACGATTAGGTGATGTATGAGATTGATCAACGATTTGCAGTGCTATCAATAGGAGATAAGATTTCTCCCGTTCTCATACAAAAATCATAGGACATGACAATTTAGCTACGTCGTCGTCATCATCATCATATCATTGAGCGAATAAATTGCGCATGCAATTCATTTGTACAAAGTCACCTGTTGTTTTGAAGCTGTAGGCTGGACACCACTTCCTTTTCCAGTTGTCGGTCATGAAAGATGCTTAGCGAGCAGCCATGCTGTGTGCCGTATTTGGCCAAGTAAATTTCTCGGAAACGTTGCCAGAACGTAAGATTGTCTGTAACGGCCTGCAAACTCTGGTGGGTGCCTTCATCGTTAGGGAAAAGTTGCGCTAGCAGATGGAACGTTGGCCGTACTACACCATCGATAAACTGGATCTGCAATTCCGGAATGAACGCTTTCTCCCGATCCATCATCTTGTCCGGAGCAATTCCCATCGACTTTTCAAGATCACCTGCTCATCGTAAAGCCCCATTACGAATTTTGAGCTTGCAAAAATCTTTACATCTATTGGAATTGTATACACTATGGGATAATGTAACGAAATTTTTCAGGGGATGAAGGCTAAAATAGCCGATTATCAATCAATATGTTTGCCGGAGACGGATCTATTTGTGGTATACACACACACCTTGCGAGAAGAACTCCTTATAGATCAGTTCTGCGACTTGTTTTGTGGCTTTCCAATCTTTCGTCTGGTCGGAAAGATCGCAAGATGTAACCAGTAAAGACATCAATAGCTGATGGTGCTCCACGTCATCTTTTTTGAATGAGGTCACCATTTCGTTGAGCTTCGGCATGATCTTGAAGTGGTGACTTAGGTCTGTGGCAAGAATGATCTCACGCATGTTGTCCAGTATCTGAAACAGCATGCGAGTGAAACATGCGTGTCGAATCGAATTATATACATTCTGACATAATCCCTAAGCGGTCTTGCAAGATAACTCAATCAATTTTGTCATTATAAGGTAGACGTGTAAACGTTACTGACACCCGCCACACTGACCTTTGTGTATTCATGGCAATCGAGATTCTCGAAGATATTGCAGCCGTCAGTGTTGAGGATGGCCATAGCTTGCGCGAAATGGTGCCGCTCCATCACGGAGCCCTCAGAGGAATATAACGATGCCAAAATGCTTTTTGAGTTTACTTGGAACGTGTTCGTCGTCCCTCGATGATCGAGGTCGTGACATAGACAAGCAACAAACAACGAAAGTGCCTCGATATCGCTGTAAAGGCCACAAACACATCCAGTTAGTAAATGTAAAATTTAGGGTTCAACGAAATTGCAGATTATTATATACGAGGAAATTACTGAAAAATGCCTATTGTCTAGGAACATTTCGCCATTATACCATGGTACATCGTCATCAATAAAACACCTGGGCATCAATCGTAACTGTGGTTTGAAGGGATTAATCTGAATACGATACACACGTGAGATACCCTTTTGTCACGAGGTTTAGATTCTTGATAAGTAGATAGCTATAATGAGCTACAGCAAATGCATGGGTCCAGTTGTGATACGGAGGATCCCGATAACCCTTCCGGACCATAAGGACAAAGCGTGCCAGCGTTGTTCGTGAAACTCTCCATCGTTGAATGAAACTTAAATCCTCAAACATTGTAACAACAGCCTGTGAAGGCCAAAGCAAAAACAAACAAGCTGATTGTTACGTAGTTATAATATATCGATTACTTTCTTATAATCTGGTATGTGCTCACAAACTGTAATATGTAGGTTTGGAGGTTGACCGGATAAACAGTGCATATAGTTAGCAGTTAAAACTTACAAGAGGTGTATCCCTGTCGGGAATTGCTCTTGGAATACCCTGGAAGGTCTCAAAAGCCGGGTGAAATTTCTCGCGTGGTGTTGGAACAGGTCCTTGGCCGATTAAGGTCACTAATTGGTGTACTTCTTCATCCGGGACGAGGATGTGATACATCATCAACTCATTGGATAGGCGTGATCGATGCTGTGCATCACGAACCTGTAAACGAAAAAAATAATACATTTATGAATAATTCAATTATCCGCATACAAAGCTGTATACGTACCAGACACTGGTTTCGGTATCCACACATACTTAGCTAATGTTGAATTTCCGCAAACGATAGTCATAAAACGATTTTATAGTACAATTCGATAAGCCTACTCGGTAGGAGCGGCGTTTCATCAAACGACCTATTTCTATCAAAGACGAAGAATAATGTATCAATGGCAGGTAATCGGAACAAGTGTTCGATTTAACACTGCATTATGGCATGTACATTTTTGTCGAGCGATCGTGTACATTTTTCACTAAACAATAGTATAGTAATCGCAGAGAAGAAACAATGTGTATATATTCGGTTTTTCTCTCAGAATGCCTCTGTATATTGCAACGTTTTGAGAAAAAAATGTTTCGCCAGCAAACCTGCTTATGTTTATTCTTAAAGTTTTTTAAGAATTTCTTTATTCTTAAGAGTTTTTTGTCGCCAGGCAGGACCCAGAAATGGTTCAGCAACGTGACTCAGCAACTTTGGGGGTTTGCCGTAACCAGTCTACAGTGATATTCATATTGCTTCGCACGATTATTTTTTCCAGTTTAAAAACGAAACCGCGTCCTGAACAGCTATTCCATGCGGAAAAAGCAGTCTGAAAGAGCACATGCCAAAAGAGCAGACACCCTTGCTTTTATACTAGCACTTCGATTTATTTACCAGCAAAAGGCAAATATTCCCCTTTTGGTATACAACACAAAAGGAGGATTACCTAGAAGGCGAAACGATGAACGAACAACAATTATAACATTTTAGCAATACTAGTCTCGGGAGGTTGGCAACATGTCAGTCGAGCTACGACTTCCCGTTGAGGAGTGTGCTCTGTGCTGCGGGAACCAGCGGCTAATGATACAGATAATCTCCGAAACTTATGTGGGGTGTTTATTGCGTATGTAGCCTACGAACGTCCTACATCATACAATGTAATATCAATTCCTTATTATTTATATTTCGCCATGAAGAGGTGAAACTACCATTAGCAAATCTGAATCGATATCTCTTTCTTGCATGGCTACAATAATTACGGTTGTCACGTAATGCAGGCACGCGATTCGATTATAAACAGGATTTTTTTTTTCCACGCCAGCCGCGTCTTTCGCAGTTGCCAGTTTAACAGCCATGCCCTAAGCCAATCTCAATACACGGCTTGTGCTCGAAAATTAATACCGTAGTGGATACGATGGGAAGGTGCACATTGCTATATACGACTAGCACGTCGCAAGTGTTTCAACAACGTCGAACGTTACGTCCACACCAAGCTGAACAACATCTGGATGAAATTTTTCGCTTTTCCTTAGTAGGCTTATTAATTTTTCCTAGACTTTCGAACGAACAAGAGTAGAACTGCTCGGGAGGAGGATTCCGCCGAAAAAGGGTCTTACTGAAGGAAATCGAGATGGGTCTCCTAGAAGTAAAGACTTCTGCTGCAGCGGCTGTGAGCGAGCCGCAATACTCGTTTGAAGACTATTTTGTCGGAAGAAGTGGAAAAGAGACACTGAAACAGAGCAAATAAAAGCAAAAAAGGACCAGTTTGCGCTATTAGGTGAACAGCGTAGACGGAACGGGTAGGTTTGGAACCATCAGCTGCTAAGACCCGAAAAAACAAAATGATGGAAAGATAGAAGCAAGAACAGCAGCAACAGGACCAGGAGATGGCGTCGATTCCAACAATAACAACAGAAACACTAATGCCATGTCAATATTAGACCAGGTACTGATTGACCGGACCGCCTTTTTTTCGCTTATCGTACCTTTTTCCACATGAGCGAATGCATTATGGAGATGCCACAGTAGATCGAGAATGCTTTCGCCATTTCTTCATCGAAGAACGAAAAGCACTTGCCGTTTACCTGAAAACACAAGAGAAATAACAGTAATCTTAAAGGTAATCTAAGGCTAAGGTGCAGTATGGAAATGCATTACTGCACATGTTTTCTCGCGTATCTGACCATATTGTGAGTAAATTGTCCTGGCTTTGTGATCGCGCAACCTGTTTACCCTGGATAAAGCGCACGGTATAGGAATATGGTGTTAGTTCGCAGAATGGACCGTACCTGCTGCTAACATTTCACGTGACTGCCCAGTTTCGATACAGCCAACTGCCTTGTTAATCGCAAATCGGCCTATGTCCTTCAAACGAAAACTATCCTTCGTTAATTCAACCCACACAGACTGCGATATGACCTCTATAACTATATGGTCACCTGTTAGCATTGAAACCTTTCGAGGCAGTACCTCGTTGCTTTTTGTTTATCACCTGAGAACACATACATACATCACTGTTCTAGCATCAGTATAGCATGGAAAAATGAGTGTCTCAATGAAAGTGCTCTCGGCGCTGATCTGATAATCCCTCTCATGCAGTACTATACGATGGTGACAACAAAAGAACTACGATCGTTCGGATCGCTGAATGGTCGGCTTGTCTACCTGGCTCTGCTTGAGTATAGTGGCCGAAGACAAAGTGACTAAAGCTTGTCTTCAGCTAAAACCAAAAATGTCTTGAAATACTGAGTTAATTGAACTGGCTTTGCACCAAAGGTCTGCTAGCCAACATAGGCACCCTCACCCCAACCTCGTTGTACCTCCCTTCCTTTACCGTACGCCGGATGGACGGAACGGGTATCACGGTTTTTATTGCAGTTGATAACTGATAGTGATGTGACTGCAGCAAAAAGATGCCTGGCGAAGCAATGCAGAGTTCTTTACGTGGCACAGTGATGCAGCTACAGGCGAACGGCGGCTATTGAATTCAATTACCCCTGGTGCCCGTAATAACCGAATTGCAAACGAATGGATAGGAAGCGATCAGGATAATGTATGAATAATAATTAAAAATAATTTTTCTACGAGGATGAATTCGGCGATATTGCTGCACGTCTAAACGCATGCGATGAAGTCGTTTCCAGTAGCCATTACGTAGAGAAGAGGCAAGATGACTGACAAACGGCACCGGCTTCAAAAACGAGGACAGCAGCGGAACCATAGATCGGTTCTTTACGAAAATTAAACAGCCTATGAATAGTCAGCGACGATCAGCAAAATTTCGTCCGGTTCACAAGGCCGCCATCCATCAAGGAAAAGATGAATAATTTCAGTGCACTAGTTTAGGCTACAATAGCATATCAACGATCTGACTCCGCTTACTTCTACACCGTGTGTGTACTGTTATTGATTTAAGAGGTAGTTATAGTGATCAAAATTATCTATACCTATGTTGAATTCAGTCGATTTTAACCTTTTTTCAAATTAAACTTATTTCTCCGCTTTTTCTTGCATGTCCTTAATGCGTAGTGCTTGATATGATAATTATAAACGAGATATGATATGTTTAAAATCACTAACTTGTTAAAAAAAATCGAGATTTCAAGGCCGAAGCGCTAGTAAATGTAAGTTCATTGAAGGACGCTACCTGTCCAGGACGTAGCTAAAAGTGTATGATGAAGGCTTTTATGAAGTCCATTTTCAACCTTGGAAGCGCGAAAAAAAAACGATTTTCGACGTTCTTGCTTTTTCAAATAACGCCGCAAGATTATGACGTCACTTGATAGCTACGCTGTTCTAACGCGTATTTGGATTTCAGTATCAGAGCAGTGGAATGACAAAAAGAACGGCTGGAATGGCATTAAAGCAAGGACCGCAATCTTATTCTTGTCAAATCTTACTCTGTGACAGAAACTTTACTACCATTAACTAACCTTAGCCTGATTGCTACGTAATTCTTCATCGTTCCATGACTATTTATATGATCTGGAGAGATTCAATTAATTCAGACAGCTACCATTTATTCGAATTAAACCGATTCTGATATATTTCTCTCTGTCTTTACCGCCGTTTTAGGACATACTGCTACGCAACCTGGGACGTCTCATTCGTCTGGTAACTATTGTTTGGCTATGGTTTTCTATACGCGATCTGCCAACAGCGCCGCCAGCTGCTACATGTCAAGGGGAAACAGAGGCCGCAATAGCGATCATCGTATGAATGGGAACTCAGCCGATGTGATTTGCGTGGCATGATCAGTCTACTTCCATGACGACTTTTGTTTCAAACAGCAAAAGTGACAATTACGCTCATTGACTCAAAAGCGATATCGCGACGTAAAGACGTCTATTCATTGAGAAAATGACGCTTACGTCATCGACTGCCAAACAGTATTCTCAATCACCACCCACTGTTGCTGAATGGAGCGAGTTCCGGAGATCATTAAGCTGACAACGAAAGCGTACGAGAAACAGCTTCGCTTACGCTATTATATCAATGGTAGTTGTCAATTTGTTCTGTTTCTTTATTTGGCGGGGCAATGACTTCCTGGGCGGCTCTTAAAAATGACAGTGCCTTTCGACTATTATAGATTTGATTAGGCATTTTTTATATAATTGCCGCAGAGCATTAAGTAGCTTACTTTTTTTTTCGATATCTACAGCATTTCTCTACTGTTTAATCTAATCGGCAATAGGAGATTTTATAGGAAAGGGCAATAATAGTAATAATAATTATAACGTCTATGTAGGTCGTGCACAGAGACTTGTCATTAAATACTTTAAATCTATTAATGTTACCGCTTGGAATAACGATAATCTCAAGCAGCCTCTGTTTTTCATGAATTTTACAGCCTTTCTAAACCCTGTCCGCTAACGGGAAATTATGAGTTTCTCTTTTTGCTCAGAATATTGGAAAGCTTTTCAACTCCAAAGGTCAGATAATTATGCTATTAATTCTGCTTTTTCCGGGATGCTTTTCGTCCATCTGTTCTCATGACTTTTGAGAGTAGTTATTTGATAATTTTTCCTAGAAATGTTCCACATTTACAAGCTCTGTAATTCAATTATGGAGCGATAGAAAACATTTGATTGGTGCTTTCAGTTCTATTGGTTTTAATAGGCTACCGCTACGTTGCATAGTATCATCACCTTGACGTTAAACGTTTTTTTACATTGTCTACGATCTGCACGCTGCGATATGGCCCAGCGTTTCATACACCTGCGTCTATTATCGTTAGTCCAATTTAATTATCATAGATTATTGCAGATATGGCAATTTAGATCATCTCGACAATTAAGTCGGTATTGTGCAATATTATCTTACGATAACAGGCTGGCTAAATAGATAACAAATTAATGAGAACAGAATACTTATTAGCTCCATAAATCTAGGCCTAAATTTCTATCAGCACAGAGAGTCATAAATAGCTGCTGTAAAACGAATAGTTTAACACTCTCTCATTTTATCTCTCACTTCTGTGTTTTGCTGGTTGTTGTCGTTATCGCCACTTCAAACGTTTACGCTGTATAATGACACGTACACGTAGTAACTTCCAGCCTGCTCAGTGTTAAATCGCCAGTTACACATGTCGTTGAAGTTTGTTAAGTATTTGTCTCGTTTCCCGAGAAGGGAATAGTAATTACCTTGTTGCAGAGTTCGGCAACCCCGATCACCTCCTGGTCATCTTTGATAGGGAAACATAGGATATTTCGTGTCTTAAAGCCCGTTACCTCGTCCATCCTTCTGTAAAAGAGCGGATGGTTGTACGCGTCACGAATATTTAGTACTTCGCCGGTTGTCGCCACGTGACCAGCAATACCTAAATGGACAGAAAACGAATTAATCGCACACGTACCTATTAATATTCCAGTGTATGGGATTCGTTAATGCAAACAAACAGTCTTTACTAAAGGATCACAGATTTGGTCGCAGGTGCGCCGTCCCAAAGGCAGGTGACGCAGCTTGTCATCTTACCAATATACTGCAATACAGTTGACACGTCAATGGGTGGCTAAGAAGAAGTGCTCTGTTTAACCTCAGTCACTAACGTATTGTATATAGCCATCTTTAACCTAGAATTGTGATAACATTACAGAAAGAATTTGCCATTTTGTTGTTCGCCCTTAGCTAAGCTATCAAATTCTCGAAAATGCGGTGATGGCCCAGTAAAACAAGTAGATGGTTGGATCGAAAATATAACAGCAGAAAAAATATATCGACGTATGGCAGTACAAGGTATAGAATTAATTACATCATGAAAGAACCGTGGTACAAATATATAGGCCCCTTTTAGGAGGTAACGAAAACCTGCGAAACGTTTTTTCGTTGAGACCTAAAAACTGTCGTGACAGCTTCCGGGTGCCTTCACGTCACCATCGGAAAAAAGAGGTCAATCGAGATTTAACGACAGAGTCGGGCTTCCGATTCAGGACTGAGGACAAAGTAGAGCTTCATTAGTATCGGCCTTACGAGTAGCAGTATGCCAGGTACATTACGAATTCAAAAGCGTGCTTTTTGTTCAAGCCAACGATTTCATTATTTCTATGTGTAGACATAAATAACGAACAAAAATGTGTTGGAAAATGTAAACAACGCATAAAAATAATTTTTCTTTTTATTGAAAATTTATAAGGACGAGTGGGAACCAGCATATTATCAGGCAAATTAGTTTATGCATTTCAACGGTGTCGTTTTCAAAGCGCTTTTGAATAGCTCACATATTTTCCTTACCAACGTGCGGAATACCCACAATGATATTGTGTTTACTGAAAAATTAATGGAATTTATAGGAATAAACGAAAACATACGGGTACTAACGGGACTGGCTGAAGCAAAAATCGACATTTTTACGAGAATCTCAATTCTTTCCAGCTAAATGCCCGACCCTCAGCAAACGACAACGAGAAAGTACACGGGCCAAATCTAAGAAAGATGTTGGGCGAAACAGTCTATGTAAGCAGTTCCTTTCATCCAACGTCGATTAAGTGGCTGATCGTTTTGGTAGAACAACCGTATTAAAACTGGTCTAAACCGATGGCACAACCATATGATACGAGAATAGGGAAACGAATCAAATGATAATAATCTGTAATGCATATCTATTACTGCGCTAGAAGGGGTTCCAATTATTGTTGTTATCATAGACGATATTTTGGCCCGCCGGTCTACATCATCAATGCTAAAAACGGCCATTTAAGAGATCGCCGCTTGCCTGTATGCCTTCAGTAGCTCTGTTTAGGTTGATCGGTTTCTCGGCCTGATGGGCGTTAGCCGTTGTTGGATGCTCTTTTTTTTTGCCTGTCGAGGTCTTTTTTGTTGCTACTACGATGAGATTTACTGAGCTGCGGCGAAGAAGAGTCTGTGTAGCCAGACACCGCGAGGTTAAGGACACAACCCCCACAGTCCAATAGGGGCGGAGTTCAATGCTTGCATAAGCATCATTATGCGATCGTATGGGTTTAACCATGCGCTTAACCAGTCGGTTGAAATCGAGGGGGCGTAGGAGGAACGATGATCCCACGATGATCAGTGGTTAACTGTCAGTGTCGAACTGCCGAGGTTTGACAATATGGACGCTAGCATACGATAGGTATTTACACACATGATGCCGGCGACGGCCATCTACGTATGTATAGATAAAAGACTTTGCCATACCGCTGCATTTCCTTTATTTCGACCGTGATGACAGCAACGCATAGGTATTGCCGGCGTACGAGCCGGTGTCTCATATCTATAACATAACAGCTACTTATTTCACACGCCTTTACCGTGTTATTTCATAATAGTAATACGAAAAGTTACCTGCATGATAAGCCGTAAAGGCTCAGAGTAGGCGAATTGTTTATGCTGTTTCTTAGGAGGGAGTACTTTTTGATGCATTGCGAATTTACCTTGATTGGCTGGTATCCGAACTTCTGTACAAGTTTCCTGACCATCTTCGGCGAGGTGTCCATCGAAAACTTTAGCTACCAGCTCACGTTGTTCCTTGTCTAACAAAAACAGTGAACATCTCTCAGCGCGCGTCAGCTCCCGTGCATCAGTCATAATTTCTCGTAGCAGAAGGGTCACATCGTCTAAAATTAGAGCAAAGAATGAATATTTTTACACATCGCCGTCCGGTGATCTTGGCCAAACAAAATACCACCTGCGCATTTTCTGCCTTAACCACATTTTATGACACCATATGGCTATTGTTTGATATTGATAATTATGATTTAGAATGTGAAAATTTGGCAAGTTTCCTGCCACACGAGTTGTTAGTTAGCCTACTCAGCTTTCTTCCGCAAAATTTACTTGGTCTTCGCGCTGTTAATTAAATTATAGAAGTTATGACCTTCGAATCGAATGAGAACAGCGTAACGGTCGAATATATTTAGAGATACATTAATGTTACCGAAGTATTCTAGTAGAAAGCTTTGTCTTGACAGTTGTTTTCTCGACAGATCTTTTCTTTCAGTTTTTCGTAAGAAATCGAATGCGACAACGCAAAAATGAAGTTTACGAAGTGAGATCAAAGACTTGAATTATGATATCAAGACGTATGAATGACTATGTAGGCCGAGCGGTGATAACTCTTCGACAATAATGTTCATCTTTCTCTTCCGTGGCGTTGTCCCAGTATTCGTCATGGCGTCCTTGTTATATACAGAGGATAGGCCGAGCTGGACCCAGTGTAACGGATACTGGATCCGGCCAGAGCACCGGCCGGTCGTCGGGTCAACGGCTGAGACAGAAGACTTTTTTCGATGGTTCGGCGCCGTCATTTAGTTTTCACTACCGATACTCTCCGACAGCCACGACGCTCTGGCCCTGAGAGTAAAGATAACCGTACCAAGCTGCCAACAACTGCCACTTCTACAATTGAGTTGATCGTGCTTCCGTTGAATCTTCCATAATCGATAATAAATGTGGGATGCGGCCGTTTTCCGTTTCGGGTCTCGTTATTCACGCGTCGTATCCTTCGTCGTTATATCCTTAATAGTAGTAGCGGCGGCAGAAGACGAACAAAGAGAAGTCGTCGAACAGGATAAATATTAGCGTGGAGAAATAACAAGAAAATCATTTCCCAAATCCAGGCGGTGAAATGGCTTCGTTTCTACATAGAAACCGTAAGAAGTATAAAAATGTAAACGTGTCCAGCAAAGAAAAAAGGCGTTTTTGTTCGGAGCGAAAGCCCGTGTGTGTTTTCAAGAGTAAACAACCCATCAATCAGTCACCAGTTTACGAATACTCACATAGCTATTAAATTAGTGAATATTATCGTTCACTTGCTAAGTTCGTAGAATAGACGGCACTGTTATTGCCTATAATAAAGCTACGAATACGTGAAATGACTGCGTTGCAATAAAAATTGGAATAACCCTATTGTTATTACGCGTTTGATGGACGTCAGCAAGACAACCTGTTCTACATCACGGGAAATTTCCCTCCGCGTGACGAACCTCTTTGACCAACGGCAATCATTAGGGAAAAGAAATTTCTCTGTGATGAGCTTCGTTTTTTATGACAGACGTTCCAATAGAATACGAAGCCAGGCCAAACTCCACGTGATAACGGTGTATATGACGTGGATAAGGATGAGTAAACGGTTTCCGACAGAACAAGGCCAAAGTCACCGTTCCTTTTTGTATCATAATCTGTTGCTCTTTTTCCTGCATTTCGAAACGATAACACTAAACGATTACGTACAGTGCACAGTTAATCCTAAATGAACATGTCGATGCTTCTATGTGCTTCCTTTCATTTGCAGTAATGGTGTATATATATATATATATATTTATGACTGTCGAAATACAAAACCATCAATATGCATATATACATATTGATGCTTCTGTATTTATTATATATACATATATATATATATATATATAGTGTATGCGTAAAACATCGGTGAAACGGACTTAAATAAGACAATAGCTTTGGGAGTAATTAGGGCTGGGAAAATGACACCAAAAAATTTTCTATTGGTTCCGAATTCCATAGGGTATCGTTTTTGGAGAATGAGGACTTCCCCTAAATGCGATTTATTATCGGCCACAAACTCAACGATCAACTCAGCTGTTGGGGTGATTTAACCACAGTGTCCAGTAAATGAAGATCCATGATCATTTTTATGGCTTGAAGAAATCTGAGGATGAAATGTTGAAACGGCGTACACGCTTGCTGTATATCATCAGAAACACAAAAACTGCCTGATTATATAGGTCAGCTCTACACATATACAAACACATACACACACACACAATGAAATCATGCCGAAAAACGCAGTGCACTTCCGAATACTTTATGGATACGGGTGCAGTCCGCGAAGCTCATACATTAAGCGCAGCGTACGTCGATGACTGTTTTTTGGATAGGACTGCAGAAACACGATATAATTCCAGCCCGTAACCCAGAGTAATTGTGAGCATTGCAGAGCATTGAGAAGTAAAGACCATCTTCAAGTAATAATACGTTTTCAGATAGATTTCAAAGAAACTTTTGCATTTAAGAGCGTCTGCGCTAGTTTTGCCTTTTGACTGTCTGTGTTTGTGGATCTGAATCTGTGTTTGTGAATGTAGATCTGTGTTTTAATATGAAAAGTATGAAAGTGCCAGCCTCGCCCTGCAAGGCAGGCGGCGTAGTAGTCTAATTAATTAGTATAATAAAGCACGGTACACCTATTAATGAAAAGATTCGGTAACAGGCTCGCTTCTCTTTTACCGAAAAAGAATCGACAATCCATCGTACGTTTTTTTAGCAGACTTAATGTGAATCCTTGGCATCGTTAGTTCTAAGCACTAGAATACAAATGTGAACGAGTGAACGCACCAGCAGCAAATGTATCACATATTTGTATATATATGCGTACATGTACCCGAATATGAGAGATTTACGGTAACTGACTGATATGACAGCGTACGACTTTTCTAGGTTAGATGCGGAAGGAAGGGGTTCCGAGAATATACGCTTCAAATTATAATATGGCGATATCGCTATCGAAACAGTGACTGTTAAATCAATATATCCATTCTACTTTAGTCACTATCGAATTTTCTTCTACTACTACTACCACTACTGTGAAAGCCCGCTTTCTCGCGGTGCCATTTGTTGCTGACCTACGTAACTTGACAGGAGGATAGTGAGACCCGTCCAAGTATCCTAGTCAAATGACCGAAAGCGTGAGTGTTCTTTGAGCTTTTCTTTTGCGTAGCCAGCTGGCGGACAATTTATTCTATTATGTAGCTGCCACCGGCGGGTTCCTGGTTGGTGAAAGACTTACTTACGCTGCTCTGGCCTCACAACGTTGTGGCTAATATTGGATTATCGCGATGGTTTTAATCCTCAATGACAATGATCTTACCCGACTCGATTACTATGTGAAGAATGACATGATACCACCATGCCAATGTAGTAACGTTCAAATTATGAGCGTTCTTGCTATGTCGTTCTATGCCCGATACTACCGCCATTAGCATGAAATGGATAGAGTCTACATTTATGTCTGGTGACGTCTCTTATGCTTTTAATGTACTTAATAAAGCATAGAAATAGAAAGCAAGGAGGACGCGACAACAAAAATAACGCGCAGAGAAAAACAGCAGCTGCGACTAGAAGCTTGTAGGTACTCGTCACCCAGACCCATTTGCGATACGTGTACCCATCGTTTGTGATCATGTAGAAAGCCACGTTATTACCATGCGTGAAAGCAACAAAGAGATAAGACAGGTCAAGCCAAACACATCTAAGGGGCATGACAGAAACACTTTAAGAGATCGTTATCATCAGCGTTTCCAGCGTGCGTCGAATGCCCGCCGTCTTAGAAGCCAGCCTGCGGCGGCCCCCCTGGTGTCGCTGGTGGTGCCCCTCTGACCACTCGGCCCTGTCCCCGGGTGGACGGACGAGAAAGGAACAACTAAGAAACGTGGTGAACCTATATCCGAGCTTGGCGCTTTTGTTGTCTGCCGGCATCCTTTAGCCGTTAACCTATACCGAATACGTGATTGCATGAATAGTCGCGTATCGCCATGACAACGGTCCTACGGACCTTGATGTACGTTTGGATTTCGATTCAGTATAAAAACGACTCGCCCTTTAGCATCAAGCTAATAAAAGAATCGCTTGTTAGCGCGAGCGGATCGCGTCGCCCTGAACCACGCGCATGTGCAGGTTGTCTGCAAACGCACGTGCTAACTATGCATCGTAGCATACGCTGCGTTGTACGTGTGCTTATCTGGCGTCATGCAGCTGCTACGCTAACTACTAAGCGATTTGAAATGGTTCATCGTTACTGTTCACTCAGTCTCTTGGCTATCTGTTGGCTGTCTTGTTTGATGCTTTCAATGTGTTTCGCGTTACAGCGGACCACCACTGTCAAGCAACGATCGTCGAGCGCTCGCTGACGCTCGCGCAGAGGGAAGACCGTATGACGTCAGCAACCTTGGGGGACTCACTTCGCTGACCCTGGCGGCTTACCGATCATTGCTGCTGCCGCTGTTGACGATGCGCGGCACCCGCCATCAACGTGAACAGCAGTAAGGGGGCTTGATGCGTTGGCTGATAGAGTGCCATAACGGTTGCCGATCGATCGACTAGTTACGGGTGTTGCTGTTTAACTCGGTCCCTGCTGCTGCTTCTTCTCCAGCATACTGTGGGCCTGCGATATCGGCTATGGCAGTAGCGAATAGCAGTGGCCGACTGTGTTTCTACCGCGATTACACTGCGATCGTTGGTGATTGCTGATTGTTTTTGCCCGACTGGGTCGTTCCTTAGCCTGAACGTCGTGCTTTTCTAGGATTTTCCCCTTCCTTTTTGCTAGCTGTTCCAGCACTAGATGATGTAAGTAGTGCTGATGGCGTTACGAGTATTACTAAGAAAGAGCCACTGCATCGTCAGCGACGCTTGCTGCCGTTGCCGCCGCCGCCGCCATCGTAAGAGCTGCTAATATTACGCTTGTACCGGCTGGCTCGGCAACGCTAGCCGCCACTACGATGATATAGAGGGCTGCCCCAGCAACTTCACGTCGGTGCCGATTTATCGCACATCGGCCTTTACTCATGCAAAAACGCGTGTGCGCATCTAACTGCCACTGTACAATACGGCAGGGTCAACTCAAAGCGGCACACAGACCAAGCCGATGAGAAAATAAATAAAATAGTCGTCAGCCCTTACAAGGAAAGGGTCACGAGAGGCTCAGGCCATTATCGCACAACTGCCAACATCCGGCACACGTTAAATATCGTCTATATGTTGTAGAGACATGACGATACTACTATATATGTGTATATATATATAAATCGGCAATAGCGGTCGCCTCCATTCAGCAGCCGTCCCTACACCAATCGACAATGAGCTAACCACGTGCGTTAAAAGGTGCACAAGATCCAACCCGACGACGGTCCCAAGGAAGCCCCACCGCTATCACCGTGACACTGTATCTAGAATACAATAACGATGCTACCAGTAGCGTAACGAACTAACAAACGAAAGGTTTGGACTAATCGAGCCCAGAAGGGGACGTCGTATTTTAATCTGAAACTGCGTAACACGCAGGCAAATGCCACAGACAAGAAACGCGCTAGACAGAAAAAGTAGATAAGCGGTACAAGGTAATTGTGTTCCCTTTGTTATTCAGGTCTCCACCAGACAGTTGTTTGTTGGATGGCAGGGCAAATGGCGAGCCAGATTCGAAACTGAGCAAACGCAAAGAAAGCACCAACTACGAGTGTTATCCTAATGCATTGAAACGTTCGTTTCGAAGCGATAATTCAATTATGTGTAGACTCTGACAGAGGTTTACGTCAAAGTGCAGCTGGTTCATCTGAGAGCTATTGTTTACTAATTACTGTTTGTATATAGCGTACCCGGTAACTTTAGCTATGGTCCGTCTGCTGATTGTTTGCGTTCGAAGGTCACTCTACATGGATAACTTGGCCGGTTGGAGTTGTGCTGAAACTGAGAACTCTTTAGTGAACACAAATCGTTGCTAAATGCATCAATAAACGCTCGTTTACATCATCTAGAACGGACTAGGTCACATATACAGATTACTATAACAAGTCGAAACCACATATACATGCTCTGGCTTGCTTATGGTAAAACTCGGCGGACATTTATGTAGCTGACGAGAACTAGGAACCCGTTTTGGTAGCTGGGGTAGTTATGGTTACGAAACAGCAAAAGGGAGGCTATACTAACTCGAGAGTAGCAGGTAAGGCACCCGGCAACAGTAAGGCAAAGCATTGCTTTGTCGACGGGTGCGGAAAGCCTGTCGTTCGCAAAACTGTCGCTCTATTTTTTGCCACTGAGTACCCACTAGGCGCATTTCGAGGTGAGCGGCGGTTGAACGATGAAGAAGAGTCTTGGTGATGATTTAGGAAGGTCCACCAGAGACTGGTCTACAGATGATATACATAGAGACGGAAGGGTGAACCTGCTGCCATTGTAATAGCAATGAAGCGCTCTTTCACACACAGCCGCCGTCCGATTGAGCCTGCCCCGTGACGACAGTGCCGGCACCTTCTGCTGGTAGCACGAACGGCTCCTATTGACTTTGCGCGATAACTATCACAGCTCAACTTCAAGATGATACCGTTGTTCATGATTCAAAAACCTTACGTCACATAATGGATGTGTGCTTAAGTTGTCACTCTAATACCCAGGCGGCCATTATCATAACTTAGTTACATACGGTTATGACGGCCAACGAACGGCCACATGGGGTTGGCTGCTTCGAATTAAAGAAGCCCTGGGTTCTTTGATTCGACTGAGATAACCTTTCAAGGTCTACTATATATATATATATATATATATATATATATATATATATATAATAAATGAAAATAATGAACAATAAAAGTAATTATTTAAATACGAATAGATCTGTCTCGGTGCTCAGTTACGTATGTATACTTGTATTAAGTAGTAGGAACTTTTGTGATAATATTATTGACACACCGTTACACCTGCTAGAACTTTACTAGTATCTATTATAATTGACGGCTTTTTCGGGAACAGATAAAGAACGCCTCTGGTAATTGCAATCACCAAACTTTATCCTGGGAAAAAGTTTTATCCATGCGTGAGTGGGTGTAAAGCTGGACAAATTATAAGATCGGTAATAAATTGGCCCAAAAAATTGTGGCTTATCAGCAATGCCGTCATCAGATAAAAAGGAAAAGGTTAAATGCGTGCTAAGGAAGTATCCGCTATAGGCAATTTCTCTTAAAGGGCCCTAGTAGCACCGGCTTCGTCGATGCCGCCCGTTGGACCACGCAAGTGAAGCTGTACTGGTCGGAAAATCGGTGAGGAATAGCACTACAATAATCAGTGCTGTGTCACTATGGAGATTTTCACCAAAAATACCGAATTTTTGTGCTTGTGTAAGAACTTGGTTCCATTATCGTTGTTTGCGTTGTGTTGACTATTGACACAAACAATACAACTTTATTTGGGATTCTCATGCAAAAAAAGGCAAAGGACAAAAGACTTAACTCTTGCATTATTTTCTTGTACAGGCACAGCAGTGTTTGGGCTAGTGACTTACATAGGAAAAACGCCGTCAAAGATGAATATAGTACAGTAAGTTTCCTCTATAATTGTTACACGATTATAGCAGTTCTATTGTTTTCGCTGTGACATTACAAATGTGCTCTGGGTTCTGCCTAGTTCTTGGTTGTACTAAATGTCAATGTTGAAGTAATACAAAAGGACAAAAAGCAAGCCAATATGCTGTGGTTTGCCATGGCACCTCCCGATCGGTGCTCAGGATACATGGCCACTGATGTCTGCATGTTCAACTCCTACCCTGTTTTCTGCTTCTCTCGTTTTCAATGGCGTTGAGTGACCGACTGAACAAAAGGAGAAGTCTTTTCAATGGATGCATCCGGCCCAGCAGTTAACAGACAACGTAAACGGAACACAATCATTAATTAACGTTGAAGTCTAGTTAGTTGAAAGGAGCACTACTCTTGTGTAACTTGGCCTCTACGAATATTGGACAGATTGCCAACCAACTCCATTAAGCCCAAAGAGGAGCTGCTACAGACGTGCGCCGTAGGCGGGTAATAGTGTTGCCACGACCGTTATCGTTCAGCATGTCGTTGACAATTTAGGATAAATGTACGCTATATTTATTCAGAAGGAATACACGAGCTCTAACTGAAAATAATTAGTGGCCAAATGTCAATCGGAAGGTACAGAACGTGTATAATGCGTCTTGTTGTTCGCCTAATCAAACTCATCATTGTTTAAGCACTATATTTTGGTCGCACAGACATGTACGCCCGTGGCGGTGGAAATCGTATCATTCAAAAGTTCTGTTACGTTTTGCAGAACTTACGCGTCATCCTCGTACGAAGGTGTTCCCTGAGTGTGACGGGAGGGATCCGCCGAAAATCGTGTCTACTGCAAGTTTCGTAGTAGCCTTTGCCGCCGCCGCCGCCGCCGCCGGTAATCGCTATAGCAGGCGAGGCACCGTGCAAGCGAGACAATGTGTATGTAGCTGAAGACCAGACCGTGTCCTTTCCAAATGAAGGCAACGGCGGCTGACGTCGTCGAAGTGCACAAGACATAATATCAACCAACATCAATAATTTTAATGAGCACCACGATTCCCACAACCGCACCGCACCGCACTCCTTGTGTAACGGCCTCGCGCGTTAAGATAACTACGATCGTTGCTGAGCACGCTAATTAAAAGCAGCTTCTAACTATCCATGCATGTTTGAGTTTACTCACTAAATAGACTACGACGAAATCAACCGATCAGAGAACCAGTAACTACCGTACCGTCAACGTGAGAGTATTACCGGTTCGCATCGAGACACAAAGTTTGTTTATTGTTTCATTTCGATGATTTCGTCCTCGTATTCTATTTATACGTAGATTCTACGTAGTTTCTCCCCGTCTATTACAACCACAAGTCATTGTCGCTGCGCCCCTGTCTCCGTCGTTCTATGTCCTGTTTAGGAACCATACAGAGGCTCGTTATTTCTTGTCTGTCCTAAATAGACATCGACGCCATCGACGACAGAAGCGCCTACTCGTTACTAGCGTAGAACGTAAATATCGTTCAGCATCAGAGTCGGTTGTTCCCGCGTCCACTAGCATTCGTCTATGTCGCTGTTCCGTTCCATTTGGTATTGTTATTTTTCGTCGTCGCTCCGCTCAACAGTTTTCGATACGGCGTGGAGATTACAACAAAATCGCTAGCGTCAGCGCTAACCGTGGTGGCAATCGAACTCTTCCTTCTGAGCTGGGGTAGTGGCAGTTATGGTTCTTGCTGGTCTAGCCGTTCATAACAACAGCAGCAACCCTATCCACTTCTCTAAGAGAGATTTCGTTCGCTGACTCCCGTTCCGTTTCCTACTCGTTACCCGCTTGTGCTTTCGCGTCGTTGATCTTCGCTGCAGTTGTACCCTTGTGTGTAAGTACTACCCGGGCGATGGCGACGACAGCTGCTGCTGCTGCTGCTGCGCTCGCAGTCGATGCATGGATATATGCCTGTGGCGGCGATGTTCACAGCAGAGTGACTGTGATGGCGGGACGAGAGCTGTCGGCGCGAACGGGCGCGCGCCGCGCAGGGAAGAGGCGGTGGCCGCGTTGAGGCGAGGGCTGAGCGAGCGGCCGGCAGGGGCCAGGCGGCAGGCACCCAGGCGAATGGATCCAATGGCCAGCGTCGTCACCATCAATCTTATCCGAGCATTAGAGTCGCGTCGCGGCAATGGAGTGGACGCCGCTCGCCTGTTCAAGGCATCATTGTTACAGTGCCAAAAGCAGCAACGATAGATCCGGTCTGGCGATTTGTCGCTATCGTGGCACACACCGAAAGGGGCAATGCCACACTCGTTGCTGCTTGCGAGCCAATGCGTTAGGAACAGCAGACAGGAATACGGGGAGTGCGAGACGACGTGACAACACCGACTGCAATGCGGTGTCATAGTCGACGTGTCAAGTGGTTTGTCTTCTTTCGAACAAAAGCTGAATGCTCGCTCAGCGTCTAGGCGACGGTCGTGACCGCGAAGGCATCAGCCTATGCACCGTCGTGAAATATCGAAACTGGCTGAGAGATACCAGCACCATTGCAATTATGAATTATTAAAGCAGAACTGATTATCGATGTGCGGTATATTGTTTTGAACACCGTGCTAACGCGTGCTGTACTATGTAAAAGGTATGAAATAGAGGCAAGAGAGCTATATCGTGAATAAATATATAGCTGGCAATATGCCTTCTCGCCAGTCGAGGTTAGGCTATGACTAATAGCTTCAATGCAATCCGCCGTCAAAAAAAGTAAAGAGGAGATGACATCCTGAGTCCCATCGTTCCTCATCAGTGAATCGGTTTGATAATTTATAAAATCAATCTATAAAATTAAATAATACCTGTTCATATATGCATAGGGGATTAGTTGTAAGGTCAACAAGTCATATTGTTTGTCTTTGATTTCGATCAGCGTCACCGTCATTATATACCTGTTTTCGATTGAATCTAATTATTCTCTTCAGATATAATAAAAATCGAAGGACATTTAAACAGCATTACAAGTGTAATAATACGTCCGACGCTATTAGGATAAAACACCTCGCTATTCAGCGCTTCCTGACAAATGGTGGGCAACAGGCATCTGAGTAAGACATATCATAATCACGTAACTGCTTTTGCCAAACACGGGCGAACCTGTCCATCTACCACGATCAGCGGAACGATACCGGCATGCAACGGGCATCAGAAGAATTCTATTTCATACCATGGCCTTTGTTGATGCGTTGTGCGTATCCGTCTGTCGATTTCTCCTAAGAGAAGTCGCTAGAAAAAGAACGCGCGAGAACACAGGACGACCATGTCCGGTTTCCGAACGATTGGACATCGAAATCTACCTTTGTGGTGGCTGCTGCTGGCACCAACCGTATTGGCCGTTGCCACACTGACGCCGGTACCGCAGCGACAATATCGTCGACAAGGTAACGACCACACAGACGAATATATATGTATGCATTAATATATGATTTTGGTACCAAGAACATTCTACTGTAGAATCTCGTTGGCGTTCCGGCGACCGAACGGAGCTGCGATGGTTCAAGAGTACCACCAACGGACGATACTAACAAACACGTGCGCGGAACCCTCGCCCGGGCGCTGACACCATCTACACTCGGCGCGACACGACGCGTCGTAGCGCACCTCGGCGAAGTAGCGTCTCGATGGTAATGGTGACCACCCCATTAGTCGCCCGCGCTATGTAGATTGCTGGTGGTGTCGATCGTGACGACCACGGTGAAGTAGCGAGTGATTAAGCTTTTACAGGTAGAAGAAACTATCCGAGCGGACTACAGCCACCCACTGATGCATCGCTCGTGGATGGACCCATCTCGGCCAGCCACACGGCGTCGCAGGAAAGTCTGGCGAATTTGACGCGTCTGCCAGCTGGGTCGGCCAAAAGACAGGGTTGTTCAACTATATGCTGGGACGCTAAAAGACTAGCAAGCAGGTTGAAGCTAACACGATCTGCCACAATATCATCGAAATGACATGCGGAGATTCTGCGACGAAGGCAATGTCTGCAGCACTGCTTCTTCAGGTTACATTACGCGAGCCTCTGGGGCAGCTGATGTTATTTTACGTCGAACACGATGTCGGCAGGCAGGCCAAACAGCAGGCAGCTAAACCGGCAGGCAGGCCAACCGGCAGATCGGCCACCCGGGTCCTCAATAATCCAGTCCATTCAGTGGTATACTTTGATGCTGCTAGCGTACCCCTTATCCTTTACTAGCTTGTCAACTTGATTTAGCTTTCAGAACACAATGCGTGATTGAATACTGATATACACAAATATACAGGATATAACATCTAAATTTGGACTTCTCCTACACTTTGTTTTCACGATTGTATCTAAATAAAAACTACCATTGCAAAAAAAATGTTTCGTACGTGCTAGAGACGTCATTCTAAATAGTCACTTTGATGTATTATAACCATCATTCTCCGTAGTTATAGTTTCAGTTTGGGTCCTAAATCGTTTGCAGGCTCGATTCAAATACTCCTTTGCAATTCAGCGGACGCTTTAACGGCTGATAACGGCCCAAATGAATTTATCGACTTCATAGGCAGTAGTGCAACGGGTTCAAACCTAGGCTGTTATTCTGCCATATTTACTTACTTCAAAACAGGCTTGTATTCTTAAGAAGTCAGCTTTGCCGGTAGACCATTTTATTGGGAGACGTAACGCTATCGACGGTTACGTAATCGCTTTTAGAACTTTCAAATAAGCATAATGTTATACTGTGTCTTTGCTGGCCACTGCAGTCAAAACAAGCTTTGGTAAAAAATTTGCCTCAGCTCACAATAGGTAAATCTCCGCCATCCGTACTCAGCGGTAACTTATTTCTGCAGTTCACTTTTGAATCTAAGATAAACAGTTTCCCGTTCGAGAAAATTGAAGGAGACCTGTTGCTGTATCTTCGAATTGAATAGCAAAAAACACCGATCGATTTTGTTGTCCTCAGAAAGCATCGGTCTAATTTTGGTAACATCTAGTTATCTCTCCGCTAACATCGCATATCACTCCCGTCAGATTTTTCTGCTGACCATTTTTGGCTTCGGCGGTGCTCAGACCCACTTTTGCTTCCTCAATAGCTGTACACTCGCTTGCTACACGATATGTTGCGATACGACAAGAAGCTCCTGATCTCAGTGAGGGCTCATAGACTGGACTAGAGACGATCGATCTTAATTTGAATTCCAACAAAGAAAGTTCATTTTCCGCTGATGGCAGCGGATGAATTTATACCCATTACAAGAAAAAGCCAACTAAAGGTCGTCACAGTTTTTTTGGTCCGCCTTAACCACCCCACATAGTTATTGGTGATATATACGCTAGATGATAAATAATTCAGTCAATTTTCGTAATGTAGATTATTTAACTTACTTTGCGGTCCTGCAATATTATTAGAGAGCTTGCGAGTCTTTGCGGATTTCTATGTTTCGAGTTTACAACCGGTATCCATCAGACGGCTGGGTCTCAGCACAAAACGAATCGTGTGTCTACGCCTGGACACGAACCTATACCACAACGTGTCTCTATGTTTAGTCGCCAAATGCTTTATCTACCGCGGGGACGATCTATACAGAGTGAAATTGAAACGCAAGAGCAGATTGTCTCCAGTTGTCATCATAGTTATTCTGTGTGCGCGATCACTCGCACTCACTCACCTCATTGTCCTCACCAGGTGTGGGGAAAAGCCAAAGAGGCTTCAGCTGTAATCGTTAGGTAATTGCTCTTTTTTTGTCTTGTTCGACGCATTTAGCCATACGGAACTGTTGTTTATCAAATACTAATTACATCATCGGACGAGTACAACACCCTAGGGAGTAGGGGCTAGGGTTTTATCGTTATTCCAAGAGACAAGCCTAGTGGCAATAAATTAGTGGTAAAAAATTTTGCAGTTGCGTCTCGTCCCTAAAAAGCATCTAGAAATCAGGCAGGCTCAGTTATTTCAGTTGAGGGATTTTCAGAAAATACGATGAAATATGGACACCGAATGAAGGAAGATTTATGCCAATAGTATAGAGGTTTGAATTTATCCATCTCGATTTTTTCAAAACATTGAACTCAGATATTTAGCCCGCGTTAAAGGAGAAACCTGCTCGTTTAGCAACACGTTACCACAGGTCCTTAACATCCCCTACAAATACACGTATCAATGCTGCTGTAAACAAGTGGATGCTTCACTAGTCAATGGGTGTAGAAAATAAGTAAAAGTAAATACTATAGGCCTTTGTGCCTGCATTAAAATGCCTTAAAAATTGTCGCACTATAATCGATGAAACAAAGCATGACCAATAAATTTCAATACGAGTCAAATAGACGTAATTTTCAATAGGTTTTTTAGTAGTTTTTCAGTATTTATTTTTTGGCCCAAAAGCATAGACACTGACGATAAAGCCATCAGAATATAGGACGGATACTGATTATTGCCATATTCGCACTGAATTAAACGTAGCTGCAATGATATTAAGAATTTTATTGATTCTGATAGAATCACTAGACCTGTTAGAAAAAGAAAATTGTATATATACATATATATATATATATAGATACAAGACTCTTGGTCATATTGCCATATCGTTCGTTATGTCTATTAGTATCAATTTACTAATAATAAATCGTAATAAATCAGATTACGTATGAGAGCCATCAACGGCAATCGTTGTTACTCACCAATAAAATTTATATACGCAACGAATCTTATCAAACGATATATATAATGTAAATACTTGTTTTTGTGCGCATTACAAACAAAACGTCTAGCCAGCTATTTTTGACCGAAAACTGAAACAATATATAGCTTGAGCCCGCTTTGGAAGCTTACAAACGTCGGACGTAACGTGGCCCATTGAGGTTTGTATTTTATCAACTCTTGTCGCAAAAGTCACCTGCCGCTCGCCGCGAAACCAGCAGAAACAATCGTAACAGATCTAAGTGACCGTGATCCTCGCCCTTTGCCATTTGCATTCCGTTTGAGTAAATTGAGTGACACGTTGCAACTTCCGTTCTCTCTACCTCCATGTGGTCACTTCAGCTCCGCTTGCTACTTAACAGTAGCATTTGACGCCCGCATCTTCGGGCAGCTTTGGTTAACAAGTCACGATGCCACCGCGTACGCTTTCCTGCTCACACTCATGGAGAAGATGAATGACGCAGTCCTGGATTACTCGCGATGTCGGGCCAACTACCCCTGCGGCTTGCTTTTGTCGTCGCCACGACCGTCGTCCTGATGCGCTGTTTCACGAAACTCAAGGGTTCCAGCAAGAATCACATTCTAATCAAAGCGCTAATTCACCGCTCGCTCACAATACTACTATATATTGAATATTACATCATACATTAACAAAGGCAATAAGATTTGTTTTTTGGATACAAACAAACAACACGCGGGCCACAGGTAGTCGGAGTGTTTCAAGGAAGTAGTCTGTATGATTGTTCTGTGTGGCATAGTTTGTGATTCCCACATTGGATCATCATATTAGACATCTAACGAGGCGCTCCGAAAAGTTCCCCTATGCAATAAATAGCTAATATTTGCATTAATTTTCGTACAGTCCATTGGAAAGCTGGAAGTTCTACATTGTTGACTACAGAACATCATTAATTCGCATATGGCTCGCGTGTTGGCTTCAGGATTGCTTTTTACTATCTAGTAAAATTTGCTAATTAATCATGAATCAGTCTGAGGATTCTACCCTGTCAAAAATCAACGTTACTTAGAGATTCAGAACATCTACGATTTGAGTCAGATCGCTAACTGCAGTTCTTCAGTATCGAATATATAGCGCATCTACCCGATGTATTGCTACGAAGAACGTAGACCCCATGTTCGGTCTCTGCTGCGCCGCGAAAACGGTGCGTACCCAGTTGGCCTTACTGCTGTTTGTTTTGTGTCTGCCCGCAATGCTTTTCATTATTTGCTTACACAATTAATATCAATATTGACAGCCTGACACACTTCTCGAAGCAGCGTTGGTATTCCGCTCTAGTCGGCCGCCATTTCAACTGCCCAGTTGAATCATGATCTCTGCCTAAACACATCACTTCTTTTCAGGTGAAGCCTATCGGTTCGCAAGCATAAGTTAACAGCTTGTGTAAAACAACCGGATAAAGCGATTGGCTGTCATTCGTGAATCGGTGACTTTAATAGGAAATCTAAGCCTGCATTCATCCTGCTGCGATCTGGGCTTGCCAACCCCTCTAAATGATTACCTACGACATATTAACATCATTGACTGGCATCAGGTAGCATTTCTGGTAGTTTCAATGTCGTTGCTATGCGAGAAAAACAGCGCAAAGGCCGACGATTCTGACTTAGACTGACTCAACGGTGTGTATGGCAGCCTCGCGCTTGCTTATGAACGTTCAACCATTAGCACATGCAGACGCATTCGATTAGTCCTGTCCTGTTTTCTCAGTCATCTCAACCAAATGTGTATATAAAAAAAATGTATGATTTTCGTATGCGTAATGCAGGCTATTGACTAACTACCGAAAGCCAGGGTCCAGGAAAGGCGAGACGCGTTCCATGTCACGAGGACTCTCGTCCTATTCACTACTCCCACGTCTAGCAGCATTACTAGTAAGTGATTTCTGGTACGCGTATACACCATAGCAGATATTCATTAGGCAGTTTGTACTGAACGAGGGCTATTGGAACGTATGGGTGGGTCTCTTGTTCATAGAAGTACACGTGCGAGTAGTAATCAATTAGTAATATTATGGTAGTTGGTCGAGTGTTGAAGGAGCAAGGGGCAATATGGAGTTTTCCTGTACAACTGATCTCTGCTTACCTCTTAACAGCGAAAGACCGTTAAAGTGATCTTCCGGATTTTTCAGGTACACGAGATGCCGGACGTCAAAATCGAAACAGAGGTATACGAGATTTGGCCCACATCGTTTTTCATAGGCCACCTACAGTTAGTGTAGAGGCAACTGGCGGTTCATGCGCAAGAGCCAGATAAGGTCAACAACATCAGCAGCAGGAACAATGCCATGAACCGTGTCGCGCAGTCTTTTTTTTGCAGATTGTCCTGTACTGTTCCTTCATAATCTGTTCGATAATAACAAGTTGGCGTTTTCTTTCTTTTATTTTTTGCTTTTTTCTTTTAGAAAGACCAGGCTATCTAGGACTACACCGTGAAAAGAAGCTACAGCAGTAACGACTGGCTATCGTGATCAACCTAATTTTTAAGCGCAACTAACTATGCAATGTTCGGTCGCGGAGAGCCACTATCGAACCACTTTTTGGCATGGTTTTTTGACCGTGGTGATTTGATGGTGCTGGACCCTGCATTGGTGCACCGACTGCCCAATAAGCACCCGTTGCATTGACCCAACCTAGTTGTGATCTTTCAATTCGTAGCCTTACAAGAGCGTACGCAATAGCAAGCTAGCAGCAAATACACGGCGATATCGAACTAACCAGCATCAGCCTCCAGCGAAATTGTACCACAAAAGACGGGTCTGATACGATGGCAGTTAACTTAGTTTTTATATATACGTATATACAGTTTTATATAAAGTTTAAGAACCAAAGCGATGAGATGAGCAACGTGTAATAAACTTTCAGTACGATACCGTACTTACAAGACCCATCGATAGCTCCGGTCTCAATTGTGGCAGCACTCGAACAGAACTAGTAAATACTCGACAACAGTTTGTAGTCGCGTTCAAAGTATTGCACGGTCTACACGTTCCTTACTCTATTAAAACTCGTCAATAATTGATTTTTTAAGGTTATGTGTGACATTATCCTGATGTTGGATAGGAATACCTGCAATAGGTGAATTTTTACGCCTATGACATTTTGTTCCCAGGCAATTAACTTTCATTGATAATTCGGTTTTATGAAATAATAAATCTGTTAGTAATCCGTAGTGGTCCAATGTATACGTGTGGAGCGACCGACGTTAGATATTAGGAAGCCATTTAAATTTAACATTGAATGTAGATGGGTCCAATAGGTCAACATAACGCGACATATCGTTGCGCCATCATAGGAAACATGGAGCATCACTGTACAACTATCCACAATACGACCTTGGCCAGCGAAAGCTCATTATGGTCTATACTAACTTTGCTTTTTTGTTACGACTACTTCATGAACGCTTAGTCTGGACAATGACCGTGCGGCGTGTGGTTGCAGCCTGTTACCTGAAGTATTCCTGTATCAGGTTCTCCGGCCGGTCACCGTGTTCCTAATATGTGGGAACCTTTAGGTAGAATCGTGTTGTCTACGCTACACTCAGCGTTAACGTTGGTTTGCATCGTTTGACATTAATCGACGACAGCCGAACGAGTTAAGAGCTCGCGGGGATATTTGTCGTAATTTAGAGCGAGGGTTGACATTCAGATCGCACTATCAGGCGATCGGTACGTAGCTTGATAGCCAACCATATTCGCAGAGGATAGTCCAATTTGGTAGACCCATGAAAACATACCTATGCCTATAATGGCGATGTGAACAATGGAGGTACGACTCGGTATATCTTGCGGCACCGGGTGGGTCATGTTAACTCCAGGTAAATAGCTGGGGACACTCATATGATTTTGGAAATTTGGGTTTTTCCCACAAACGAAAATGAGCCAGCTTATATTAGCCTCTTATTATAAACAAGTCTGTCGTAGGAAATGATACATTATTTTATTTTACATCACTTTTAATTTTTTAATATCGGAAATGTGAATTTTTAACGAGATCTCTTGTTTTTCCTCAGCCCAAGCCAAACTTTTCTCAACGATTATCATTCATGAAATTTATTACGAAGAAACTTGTCTCCCCTACTTACGCTGAAATAGAGGAGTAGTCGCTTCCGCATCCACGGAACTATATGATATTGTATTGGATTGTACTTTTCATATCAGATATAAAGGTATGCGTTTCTCATTACGGTTCACCCAATCATACGGAACTCCAATGACCCGAATGGCTCAACATCAAAAGCTGATACGCGCCGCTTGATGTTATGCCAAAATAGATAATAATAAAATATAACATGAATAATAAAATAAATATGTTTTTAAGAAGTGCTTATATGAGTGTGGCCTGAGTATGTTAGTGATTATCTGTGTTAGGCGTATATAATGCGACTGCGTGTACCGTACTCGATTGGTGAGTCATAGTTCAATAAAGGTCGGTTCGTCGATTACAGGTCGATGAAGGTATGGAGATAATGGCTGCGACCTTTGGCATAGATGGGTCACGATAACAAAACCCCAACGATGTTTCTTTAGCAACCCAACTGAGCGATATTAACGATTAAGCTGACCTCGTTCTGTTTGTGTGCGAGTTATGGAACTGGAATAGCAGTACGGCCAGTAAGAACTCAATAGATGACGATTTCGTCTTTTATTTTTTGATGAGATAAACAATATAAGAGTAATAAACTGCATGAAAGTACGAAGGCCAGCGATTGTGACTTCGTATTGGCTTGAACATGCTGGGTCCCATGCGCATTCTCATATATTCTCTGCTGTGATGTAACCAACTAAATTCATGGATTTATTTGGACACATTGGAAATCCATGTACAATGGCCGGACTCCGCAAGCAGAGCCACACCGTGGATCCATTCGGCTTGGCTGCGCGCTACGCTTCACGGCACGTACAATCAACCAACGTCGCTCATAGGTACAGTATCGTAATAACTGATTTTAAAACAGGCAAACGACAAAGTCATCCTAGGTTGTTTTACACGCTTAGTCCTCGTGACAAGACAGGAGAAAGAGCACTCAATTCAAATGGTGCAACAGACAATTAAGCAAACATGGTCGAGATAATCATTGAAGTGAAAAATTAAGGGTCAGCTCTAACTGTGACGCCTATGTTTGCGATACATGAAGCTAAAACGAAGAGAACCGTTCGGTCCCTCCGCTTGTTTCCTCTCAGAGAGAAATAATCGAAATTTAATTGACTTAGCGTGGTGGTACCGATGACGATGATGATGATGATGATGGTATCCGTAACGGCCAAAAACGGATTCATCTCTACTGACAGTTGGCCCCATCCCATGCCGCTAGCGATAGCGTTGGCTGTTTCTATTAATCTCTTCCATACTCTGGAAGCTGGCACTGATGTATCCATCAATGCATCTATCTATCGCTGATTCCTAAAACTAATTCTCTCTTCGTTCGTAATCTCGTTTCACAAAAAATATAAACTAGTAGAAAACTAACAGGAATAGGAAGAAATCTATCTCGCTAGCGAAGACATCGAACGCTACGCCGAACAGCCATCTGGGCCGATGGCCACTCCAGAAAAGTTTCCCGCAAAGCTATGTTCCTACAACGAAAGAAAATGGCGATTGTTTACGACACCACATAAGTAAAAAGTGCCGACAGCAACAGCAGCCTACATGAACGCCCGCGGCGCTTCTCATCCCTTCTTCGCCACCATGCCGAGCTCTGGTCGTTCGTGGTAACAGCTAACAGTTTTGTTGTTGTCCCCGCCGGTTGGTTGACCTAACGGACTGACGGACCGCCTGATTAAGCACAAATAATCGTAGCGCTTGACGGCAGCTGTTGTTGGGATTAATCGTTGTCTGTGTTGGACACGCCATCCCATCGCCAGCAGTCGAATCCCACCGTCGCCGCCAGTTCTGCCCGCAGGTCGTTGGCTGCTAGTGGACGCGTTCGGGCTTGCCCTGTGACGTCACGGCTGCATCGCGATACTTTCCTCTTCTATCCTAGGCTCTGTCAGAAAGAGCTTTTACGTGAGTAGAACAGTCACGCGGTCGACGTTTCTGCCGTTGCGATCATGCCGCTAACGGCGGCTGAGGCGTGGTCCCACGACGTTCACTCGGTACAGCTGCGAACCGCAATGTGATCTTTGCCAATGCAAAAAGCAACAATAATGTCGATCTTTTACCAACAAGAGCACCGGCCGCATTTCATGGCACTGATCGGTAGAGGGGCCGAATGGCTAAGCTGGAACCACCTAGGACCGCAGTCTATTCATCACCCACATGTACAGAAATGACGTTATCTAAAAGGATAAACAATGCAGCAGTGTAATAAAGTTTGACTACATTTGACTCAGGCCGTTGTTACTAGAAAACTGCTACCTCAGATTTATCTGTAGCCAGCAGTTCGTGTGAATCCAGTTGTTGTCTACGACAAACACGATTACTATAGTTTATTTTGCTACCATATAGCGTTTCTATTATAGAGGATGTCTTGAGCGAGGCCCTAGCGCGAACCCACCGCTTCATGCGTGCACAAACGTGCACTATATTGTTGACTCAGTTAGCGCGTAAGGTGCTAGAACGACATGGCCGACATTGTTGCTGTTCGTACAAAGGCAACCTTATCGAACTAGCAATAAAAACGAGGTCAGGCTGACAACGAATGTTATGTATGGTGGACTAGAGCCGGCTACCTCGGCCACGAACGATGCTCGAAGTCGCTCGCATTCAATGAAATCTATATTCAGTCTTAGATATCTGAGCACGCAAACCATGGACAGCTACCGAAATCAGGTTACTTCGTTTCCTAGAAGTCCTTCAACCGAAACGTTCCAAAGATCGATCTACGTTGGATTCTATTTCGCATTAAATATATGGTGCGTTTGATAAAGAAATACTTAACCTAGCGGAACCGTTTGTCCTAATTGTCTCCATGTTACAAATGTTCCACAGGAGATACGTCTCGCGCTTCTTATACCAGTGAAGGTGTACAATAAACAACGACACAACAACGAGTTTTCGATTGCTCCGCCATTGTGAACTAATCAAAGTACGCGAAAGCCATATTTGTTTTGGCCGAATGGTAAAAGTTATGTCATATGTGTTGCGCTCGCGTCATATCTTCCTATGGCATAACGTTGTGCGAATCAAAGTATCGTAATTTATAATTGTTTTTATTAGCTAATTATGCCGTTGTAAATTTAATAGAATATCGATTACGTGGACAACGAAATGCCTTTGACTGCACAGGCGATAGATCAAAAAATATTCACCCTAACAACGGACATTCAGAAGGTCATATATAGAACTATTGTGGTAGTGATACGTTACTAACGGTCTCAGGAGGTGTATCGTATTGAGATAGAGTACGCTATAGTAATAATATCTGACACTATCGCGACTGCACGCCTGACGTTTATATCTTTTTTACTTTTTGGCCGTCCCTTGCAGTTTCCTCGTCTAGCGCCTACGTGACATCGCACGTACTCTACCAGTCACATCATGACTCGTAATTGCTGACAGAAGAATTCTGTCAGCAAAATTCGAAGGTCTTTGCCTACGTTCTGCCCTATCGCTTCAAAGCAGTAACTGCGAACCCGATAACGGTATTAGGGCTGGTTGTCTTAGCAAACACCTGTGCAAAACAACATCCGAGCGCCCACTGCAATACTCGCCGTGCCGCATGAAAAAAATCTAAGAGCTACAAATATAAGAAAATACACTGAAATGTATGGCCCGATAGCGGACACTTATGTTTAACTAAATGAGCGAAATAGGAACTCTTGGTCAGACAAAAAAAAAATAGCAGATTCAGACATCATTTAAATCGTCCTTCAAGTTTAACAGGCAATAGCTTAATAATATATAGTTCAGACCACTATACATTTTCGACAAGCCGGGACAGCCATCCGACACGAGATCCGAACAACAAATGTATCAGCGATTCTTCATTATAAAAGCTCTTGCTGCTTAAAAATGATAATATCGCATATGATGACAAAAACATTCAATCGATTGCGTACCTTTGTCGGTCCTGCTCCTGTGTTATATTCTTTTACATTGGCTATATATATATATATATATATATATACGATAAGCAATCCATGACGGGCTAAAAATGAACGTAAATATTTAAGATGTTCGTTGAGGCATCCGAACGGCTGGTTCGGTGCCCCACGCCACGCCACATCTATCCCTCTGAGGCGTGCTTTGGCATGCTGCACCTTTTCGCGGCCCTCGTGACGATCTTCCATTGGCAGAAGAAATAATCGCAATAGCAATTGCTGGCAACAACAACAACAACACAAGTCGTAGCAGCCACCACAGAATTCCGCCAGCTTTCCATTATGGCGTTCCCCGTTCAGATTGCCTCTACTTAAGCCAGCAAATGATCGAGCCGAAAATCGTTGTTTCGTTTGTCCTGCATATTTGACAGGCCCGTCTGTCACGTTACTTCTGCTATAGCTTCAGCTAGCAGGCCAACTCAGCACCCATAACTAACCGAAAACAACGGTTACTCTATAACCATTTTTCATTAGAATAACTAGTTAGACTGATAAAAAAGGAACGTCCTTTAAATAAGATAGCTTCGATTTACTGTACCTTTATCGTCACGAAAATAGCGATCGCTACCATAATATAACCCTACTAACAACAGCTGGCAGCGTTTGCACTGACGATGCGACAATAGAACGATTTCACCGCGGCAAAGGATAAATTTTCGATCTGTTGCTGACGGTTAATTGCTGGTCGTTTTCTTGCTGCCGCAGCTTCGATTGCTTTATCTTTCTGTCGCCATTGGCTAAGGACTACCGCACCGACAACAGTGATCGCGGCGCCAGTGGTGGCTGTTTTTCGAACGGCAGCTGAGTAGCTATTGCGGCAGTCCGCCAGCGAGCGGTGCGCTACGCGGAAAGGTGAGTCGCTGTCGTCAGCGTAGCGAGAGCCCCACAGCCACCTACACCCCAGTGGCAAGAGCTCTCCTGCCGCTACGGCTGGTGCTCACGCTGAACGGACCCCGTCGGAACTATGACCCCGTTGGAGGACCCTTATTTGTTCGGCTTCGACCAATGCATTGCGTAAAGATAAGCCGAGTGAACCTGGCAACTATCGGATTGTCGAAAAATGTTTACAGATGTAAAAATGATGCACTTTTTATAATGATTGTTGTACACGTATGCTCGGGTGCATTTGCATGTTTCGCTTATATTATATTGGCACAACTTAACGCAAGGGTGGTTTGAAAGTAATGCTAGATATGATTTGATCATGAGTAAATACAACTATATATCCGAGCGCAGCGTTTTTGGTTGGATGTATAGTTATCGACGAATGACCTTCCTATCATGTCGAACATCGCTTGCGCGCATCTCATCCTTCAATCTGATTAGATGTTTTAAGCGAACGAAAAAACATCGAGACGAAAACAGGGGCAAAACGTTTTAGCGTGATAGATAAAGTTGTTCGTTGAATCACACACGGCGAAACGCAATGCGGCAGCCCATCAGTCACTTGATCACACTAATGCGGCCATTCAGAACGTAGCCGCCCCAGGGCGCATTGAGCAGTGAGCATTCCGAGGACGAGTCACGGCAGCCGGAAGAATCAGGAGACACGCTTATTTGGAGCCCAAATGTCCGAACATCGGCCAGCAGCTGCACCAACTTCGGGTGTAATCACCGTTTAACAAACGATTTGATTTTCTTTTTCTCAACTGCTCCCTTGGACTCTTCGTTTATTTTTTCTGCAACGAAATTTTGCTTTTGCAGCAGCTATTTGAGAGGCCTGCTAAATCGAGCGGAGGAAACGGATACAGTCATTCAACAAGAAGCATTAGAAAAAGGATGGGAGAGCTGAATGTGCGCATACAGAGTATAGTTAACTACCTGGACTAGAATGGTGAAAGCGAACGACTGTAGAACGTATAAGAACAGGCCAGCGTATTGTCATCTAGTTAACGTATCTCATGGTCAGCACTGGGAAGATAGAGCCGTCGCGCTACCTAAGGCCTATCGCGTTGAAGGACTAATGGAATTCCTTCAGCAGTCATCACTCCGCTGCCAGGCGCCGATGTTGGCATCATTGGCCTACGCACGAGCCATCAAGGCGGGTAGTTTCCCGTTTTATGACATCATAGCTTTTAAAGCCTGATATAAAATTCAAGAGATGCTGCGCGCATCATACATAGCACGGCTGCCTCAATGAGTTACGTATGGAGCGTGCAAGACTGACTGACAGCAACGACACGTAGTTGATAATCGTGAAACTAGTTCTCTCTGCACGAGTGAGTGATGATATCGCACAGACCGTCTGTAAGTATGACGACGGTGGTGACCTCGACGACAACGACAAAGGAAGCTTGACACAGGTCAATAAGAATCACCAGCTATATATATATTCATTCACATATTTATTAAGATATTCAAAAGCAGCTGGAATTTATCTGTGAATCTGATTTAATACCAATAAGTATACAGAGCGAGCGGAATAGAGCATAGCGATAGAACCAAAGTATGTTTACCATGAAATAATGCACAAAGTATATGTCTGCATTACGACAGTCAGCTAGTGGTATAATAGCGTCAAAGAACAGCCCGTGCGAAAGGATTACTTCACTAAAATGGTACCGCAGAGCATCATAATGCCCAGGGCGATACTCTTACAGGCATCTCCATATATGTTTATACTCTAATAAATGTGACGCTTGCTTGGAGTTAGTTACCAGCGTATAATTAGACGGCAGATCACCTACGTTGTGTGAATTTACAAGCGGTACGTACCATCGGCACAATTGACGATGCTACAGAATAGAATAAATCTCATATAGGTATCTTGCAGTAGCTTTATAATGTATACCGGGGCAGCGGTATTTTATGGAGAAAAATAATTGGTGATACTACAAAGTATCATATAGGAAAATAAATCGTGGCTAATTGGTTTTCTACCGAAGTTTCATTTTTACCGGCATTGACACGTTGGATACGTTTGTTTTGTTTGCAAACGAAAACTCTGCCTTTGACATTAGAGAATGTAGAGTCGTTCGAGGTTATTCTACCCCTTTTTTTTTATATCGATCAAAAACATACACTCACTAAGACGTAGTTGTCTAGATTAAAAATGACATCTAAAGCTTGATTTATAGATTGATATCTAAACGATTAAATGTCTGAATTCATGCCATAGTCACTGCGTTGGTACGAGCAACTTATTCACTCTCTAAGGTATACCAGCGCCATCTACAGGAGACGAAGTCCATTACTGCTTATTTTGGTGTTATTACCTTCCCGTCGCAGCGATACGGCATTAAAATTTATGTTGTTGTTTCGCAATAAACTGTTGTCCAAGTGACAATTTTGTAATAACATCATTTGAGAACAGGCGCTATTGGGGCGATACAGAGCGAAACAGTGGACAAACAAATCGGCTGATTTGCGTTAAGAGTGTGTATATATATAAAGTAATGCTTTGCGACGTACAGGCAAAGCAAAAATGACTTCAGATGGAAACGAAGCTAGGGATAATTTTGCCGTAAAGAATGGCCCGATTTGATCAGTAGATACAATGTATCTACCATTTTATATATATATATAATTGCCGAATCGATTAAAGTGCATCGCTCCTTCGCTTGTAAACGATGTCTAGCTCTGTTTCCACTGGTACTCTTATTAGTTTTGCTTATATATATGTATATATATATATATATATATAATAATATATATAAGACTAATATCGATCCCTCTCCACTAATATTATTGCGCGATTGTCACTGTCGCAGCAGGTTTTGTTACGGAGCGACGGACGCCATATTGACGTAATTGGCAAGAAAGTAATAAGAGTAATGGGATGACCAATGAGACTGGCATTGCTGTCTGGCTCGAAAACGTGGGACTGGCAGCTTGTACCACAAGCAAAGGCTGCGGCAAAGGAAACAATTTGACGTGAATTCAGATGATTAAATCGTAAAAATTCATTTTAGAAAATCACGAAAATTCTTGGTGCACTAGCGCACCTGCGCATAGTAAATTATTAGGGAGCATACCGGTTCTTAACAAATGTTAGTCCTGCAAATATGGTCTGTACAGCTTGTATCACAAACAATTCATATTTTATTTTTTGCGTTGCACTTCTTCGTCCACTAGTATATCCAACGAATTCAAAAGGATGCGGCTTAAGGGACCAAACGTTCCACAGATATCGTCGGCCATTGTCCTAGCGGGGCAGCAATAATGCATCTATAACCAAGTAGGCCCAAATAGGAAATTTGATAAGTTCTAGTTTATTCCAGTGGTGACTATGTAACCATTTGTCGGACGACGAATCTAAGAATAACCATGAAAATGCAACCGACTTAGATAGATGGATGCACATTTTGGTCATTCCAATTAATCTTGTAACGCAGAAAACAAACGCCAGTGCAATGTCGTTGACCACTCTCTTCAAAGCTTTCAGTATATATTTCTAAGGCCCAATGAGACAGGAATTAAAGTGTCAAGAAAGATCAGGCATTAACATGCGAAACTGAAAGTACCTGTTAACGGTGCAAGCGAGAGGGCCTTTGTTGATCAATAGCCCCTTGCCCATAAAGATTTGGGTCATTGTGCTCAAAATCGGTCAGGTAATGTTCAGTATTGCGTAATTTTAAATCCATGTTTACCTCGTATGATCTATACATATTCTTGGCTAGTTATGGTTATCGTTGGGTGTACGCTAAATGTCTATTTGAAGAGTGAAGCACATCTAATGGTAGACACTGGTCCTTTCTTATTCCTGAACTCCGGAGTGGTATTAGGCTGGCTGCACCCTGGAACATGTAACCACCCACTGTCGTAAGCACTCTCGGACCTACAACGTACTTTTCTGGTTAGCTAAAACGCTCGCTATGAAATTGTTAATAAACTAGTAGTATATTCTACTCGTCACTCGTAAGTATGAGTAGAGGCAATGAAACTCGCGTACGTGAACTTAGATTATACCGTAGAGTGTTAGCGCGTTTGCCTAGTAAACTAGACGCACGTTTGGGTCGGAAATCGGAACACACATTCGTTCCGTTCCGCGCTGGGGCCAACCATTTAAATCAACATCTCACCACCATAGCAAAGGTAAAGTTCGAAATTATTTCCTTACATATTTTAGCGTAGCGGTAAGTTTCCACAAAATTTCCACGTTGCCTACTGGATCGAAGGTAGCGGAGACTCTCATAGCTAGCCGGGTCAATCGGTGCGAGATCACGACGATGCATTGTCACAATAGAGTGTTGCAGTATCGTTAATGGCGCACGAGCCGTCGTCATCGTCGACCAGCCTGATTTCGATGTATCTATGCAAAGCAGCACATTTACGTTGCGCGTTTTCTCGTGATGCTCTCATCCGCCCTCTCTGATGGCCCTCGACTTTCGGTTTCTATCAGGAAACTGGCAATTCCTTCGCATTTGCTTTTTTCCTTTTTTTAGATGGTAGGCAGAGTGCAGGGGTTTTCAACGACACGATAATTATTTCGCTATTAGTTTGTAACGCGTTTTAGAGCAATAAAAAACGTGTGCCAACGCGGTCGTCGTATTTCATAGCAGTGTTACTAATCGTTACCGTTAACCCAACAAATTCTTCCGTACAGCACCATAAACGATGCCATCAATAAAGCAGGTAATGGCAGCATTGATCGTTTTAGTCTAAATGCCCTCGCAATAACACTAAGAAAAACGTGGACAATAGTTACGCTACGCGCGTGTTACAGTGATAGAAGAGCTAATCTTGTTGTATCGTTCGTGATTGCAAGTCATATGTAGTTCATATGGGATAGGCCACTTCGGTTTTTCGCGATAAGGAATCAGTTAAGAAAGCGTCATACAGTCACAGAGCGCAGAGCAAGTGGGTTTTCTTCCATAAGCTCATTCGGGTGCACACTTCACTTATCTATTTACCGCGTGCAGCTGGACAGTCTAGAAAAATTACTCCCGCAATGGATCAACCGTTGCGTTATGTTCGATGCCGTTTCTTGAGAACCATCTTTACTCACTCAGTGCGAGCGTAAGGATGATTCGCAACCAATGACAAAGGCAGCGATACCGATGCCAACTGTACAATGATAAATACCAGTTGAAATACTAATTGGAGAAGTGCACATATCGATATCCCATATTGTTAACCTGTTTTTGAATCGAGATTTAGACTTGCACTGTCCGAGCGGGTCTGTTGAAGGAGCTGGGATGGGGAGCATCCTTGCACAGGGAGGTGGCAAGGTTCCCGTAATGTACATCTAGAAAGTAACTAGAACGACGAAAGAATATCAAAGTGGTCGAAAAGCTAATGTGGTCTCTAGCCAATTAGTGGTGGCTAAACGGCCGTAATGGCCACATTGCTAAACCCGCAATACACGACGTCACGTATGGATCCACCTGTCATCCCATAGTCGTCCAAACGAAAAGCACAACGCTGCAGTGTACTAGATTCTATCGACTCTTAACACAGGATTTCGTTTTAGTACCTAAGACAAGTTAACTCTGCTCTGTTTCGTTCGTATTAGTAGAAAAACCGGAAGGCTCATCCACATCACCCGCAACGAACACATGAGTTTCTTGTACTCTTTCCACGATCTGCGGCATATTGTTGCAACGCATATATATATACACATACACGGCTGAACCCTGTCATTGTGATCGTCAATGTGATAACATTGTCATTGTAACAGGAAAAGCAGTTAACAGCAGTTATTGCCGATTCATTTTCCAATCATAAGGAAAGTTCAACTTTTCAACCTGGCTCAATTAGTCAACATTTAGGGGAGTCCATTAGGGAGCTGAATGTAACGTTAGCCTTAGGTATTGATCGCTTGCAGCGGCCGGCGACGTCAAATTGTTGTTGGAATCAATATATTTCAACATCGAAGCGTTGATGAACCGCATGTTAGGTGTAGTTAGCTCTAGCGCATTGTGACAACGAAACATTGTACAATTTGTAAATTATCCACAGCTGATGGATACGGCAGAAGGCGCACACAACGAGCAGACTGATCAAGCAACGACTGTTCTTTTTATTAAAGACTCATTTGCCAACTATCGTCCGTCAGCCTTCGCTTACTCTTTAAATAACATTAACGGAAACTAGGCCAGCAAGTATCAGTCTCATGCGTAAAATTAATCGGCCATATTTTTACATCCGCTGTGGCTTTGTTAAAATGTGAACAGCTTTTCGACACGAACTATTTGATCAAGGATATGTAAAAAGTCATATTTTACTGTTTTAGCATACGTTTTTTTGCCATTATATACCAGTGGTTGGTATGAAGTAGCATCACACATCTATCTCGCCTTATTTATTTATTTATTTAAATTTTCTTTCTCACAGATAGTTGACGCTTTTCAGTATTTGGGCATTCATCCATTTTGCTGTGAGCTTTTTCAAATAGCGCCAGTGCCGATATTAATGAGTCTCCTGAACGGGAGATGCTTGGAAAAGATTAGCAAATCACTACACTCTATATGTGCTCGGCAGCAGTGATCTGACGCTTTTTGGGGAATCTGTAAGTAAAGCCTTGCTAAGTCCAACGCGTTCGAAACATAAGTGAATCTTTTTTTTTGTACGTTCTTTTTATATTATGGCATATAAAACACTCGTGTTTCGCTCGGAACAACCATAACAGTAGCAACATTACATACGAAGCTTTTTTTTTTTACATGTAGTAGGTTGGAATGAATGGTGATTGATGAATAGTGATCAACGTCACGTAATTACACACGTATTCCTGTAAAGTTCAACGTGGACGCCGGCCTTTTCTTTATCGCTCAGAAATCTAGCATGTACAAACCTGTATCGATTTGAAGCGATGACGGTAGCTTTTTTTTTTCTGTTGCCTTCGTTTTGCCTCTTTGATGTCTGATGATTTAGTACCTCGTCACTTTTATATGGCTCCTTCATTGATAGTAGAGCGCGTGCAGAATTTGAGATAACAACGCAGGATGCAACATCGCCTTATTAGATATCCAGCCCTAAACGCGATGCATCTTTATACATTTTTACAGAAATTACATACATCGATATAGTCTAACGCGGCTTAAGTCAGCTCGTAACACTAGCGTATCTGTAGGCATCCGCCTTCACAAATCCTGTTAGAGGTTGACTTCCTGGCTTTATTTTACAGGCCCCATTTCTAAACGCAGTTGCTGCTGGTTAATCAGTATGCAAATATAACACTGGTCCTCTTTGTGTTAAGCGAAAAAAAAAGTTCTATTCCGAGCACTTTAAAGGTATTGACTTAAAAAAATAGGCAGGAACAGCCTGAGAATCTCTTGTGTGCGCGGCCTGCCGACCTTTAAAAATAGTGTGATTCTCAGGAAAACAAGTGGCATATGATATTTGCGTCAGAGCCTAGCAGGCGACATTATACGTTACGCCTAAATTAAAGCGACAGTGAAAATGTTCAGTCACATACAGCTCTGAAGAGGCAATATGCCCAGAAAAATATATTTTCGTGATATACTATTATATCCGTCAAACTGTTCATTCATTCATTTAACTAAAAACGTAATGACGACCGGGTCCAAAATGCGGCAACATTTTCCATGACTAAAGGTCGGCAACGTCGCTCGACTTGGTATACAATAAGTGACTCGACAAGTCGTAATGATGGCCCTTATTTTTAATCTGAAAAAGTCTGAAAAAACTAACTTCAAGGAAATCTATTTTAAAGAAAATCAAATGTCGTTTAAAAACCACACCGTCATTTGAAGATATGATTCGTTGACTTCTTTTGAAGTATACTCTGTTTCCCTTGCTATTTTTTTTTGCAACATTACTTAAGAATACTACTATCCACGCAAATTTATATCTGCAGAAAATAAATTGCACAGAAAATAGTTGGAAGAAGCGTGAAAATTGATCGCCCGTCGATCCTTCGTAGAATTGTGTGACCATCTGAACAGCATCTTCTTTTTCTTATAAGATAATGTATAACACTAAAAAAAAAGTGTAGAAATGCTACCTTCACACCATGCTAGAGATAACAACTCAAGATTCATACTTCTACTACATTTCTTGGGAATACCTTTGGTGGTGGGTCGACAGTGTAATTACTTTGCCCAGAATATGGCACACTGCTTAGGAAGAACTACCAGATCACTACTAACCGCAATTTCAAACTGAGGATTTGCAGGCATCCTGTAAATCGACCCTGTCAACTGCCTAAGTCGACCTAAAACGAATGAACGAGAAGTAAACATATCATCAGGCCATTTCATAGAATTTACAAACGTGACTCGTTAAGCTTTGACCCAAGATTAATCTGTTGAAAAGTTGTGATGCAGAATGATCTGGGTCGACAAACTGGCTTAATGCACAGGCATATTCGGTGCTTTACATCAATATACTGGGCAGCATGGCGCTTACAATGAACGTGAATTAGTGTATTAATTTGACTGCAACCACGCAAAAATAATTACATGATTTTCATGGGCATTTGCATTTAATAACTGTATGTGTTTAATAGTTCTAGAATATACAATACATACACACAAACATAGACAAGCCTACTGTGTTACAGAATCCGTAGAGTATATATAAATATATACTTGCTCCGTCGCAACGCCTAGGTATAAATAAGCTCCTGGAACGCACCCACGATGTCCTTCCTGCATCAGATGTAATCAGTGCTGAAATTTACGCACGGCATTTAATAGATATTCTCGAGTCCACAGTGCAGCCTGTCTGGTTCCCCCTCCCCACGGAAGCACAGGAGGTGGTCACCTAGGCTTGCAGCCCAGATGGTTTTTTGATTTATGGACCAAATACAGCCCAAATTTCAATTTTTAGGCTCTGTTTTAGAGGCGATAAAGCGTATGCGTACAAAAGCAGCAACATTTTCAACGGCTGAAGCCCTGTCTAATATGACGATGCAGAACGTCAGCCGTACAAGCTAACGTACCATGATAGCTTGATGGCTTCCTTGAACAGCTCCATGACCCTCATAAATCACTCCTCAGATATGTTTGCATCAAGAAATACGACACCGCATGCGGTGCCCTTCTTCGCCGCAGCGTGGGAAAAGGGAATCTGAGTACAACGCAGTGTCTTTTAACAAGGGTTCAGTAATGGAAGCCGGAACTCATGGAAATTCTTTGAAGCCTACGCAACAAGAAAGCCACCGGTCCAGATAGGGCCTACAACGAGTGTCTTAAATGTGCCGTCATTCTGGCACCGCTGTGGAAAGCACTATTTATTAAACGTTTTCATACTTTTAGCTGAGTAGAAAAATGCTACCCCGTTTCTAATCCCGGAAGGAAAGGGCGAGTCAACAGCACTGCCATGATGACGGGGAACTATGAAGAAAGGTGTTCGTTCTGAGCTACCCTTCGACTTGCTGGCTAAAACACTAAATAGCTACTTGGAAAGCGTAAGAGGAGGCACCGCATAGGTCACCGACACGCGATCCGTCGTCAGGTTGCCATTTGTTTGTAAAGCAGAACTTGCTCTGAGCGTATCAGCAGAAAATCCAAAAAGTCAGCGTTGGTCGCAAAGGGGGTTAGATTGTTTCATCGGCTTCCTGTTGTAATCGCTCTCCGCTTGTTCAATCTCAAAGTAGCTCCGATCGCAACGTACGACGTACGCGTCATTTGGAAAGGCAATGAAAAAACCTAAAACAACTAAATCGTATCGTAGCGTCCTTCCTCAAGAAAATATTGGGAGTACAAATAGTCAGCTGAAATCGCCTCTCATGTCTGCTGGCCGGTCTGCCACTAGCGTTCGAACGCCGAAGTTGTCGTTGCGAGATCTCAGCAACGAAGGCCTTCAAAGCAAAACTGAAAAACTGAAAGCGAAAGCTCGTGGAAATTGACGGGGAATTGTTTACTTCAGACATGACCAAGGACAATGACACACCGACTAAACAGACACGTCGTCAATTGCTCTGCCAAGCATAGGTCCACCACAGACTCTGAGTGAATCTGACGATACATATGGGTACCGAGAAAATTTTGATCGATATCATGCTGCTCGCTACCCCCTGATACCAAATTAACTTTATGGACTCGACAAGACTTGCATAACCCATATACGCAAACGGTTTTACATGGCTCTAAAATATCTTCTCTTATAATATATTATGCTGTTACCCTAGCTTTATGAAATTTTTGACTACTAATAGCAAAGGTGAGTAAGTAAAATACTTCTAACAGCATAAGAGAAATGGTTTAAATAGACACAGCAAATAGTACCAGTTACGCTTGAAGTAATTTCTCTAGGTTAGCAGTCTAACTATGACAGTAAGCATGCACCCAGACCCTCAGAGTTTACGAGCCTGCGACACGGCATGGTTTTACCATAATGTGTTCTATATGAACTTTCATCATTTGCTATTCTATTACCAGCAATAAAGCATTTGTCTAATCCAACCTTTCCAACGCTAACGGCATTGTGATGGCATAGAATTAGTTGATCTAACAACGTTCAACTTCTGGCTGACGTTTCTTTTGCTTACGAGTTTCGAGTTCAATATTTGGATGTCACCTTTACACTATAGTACCAGCAGGGTGTTTAGTTATGAGAACGGTACGCTACTGGCACTGTTTGACGATCTGAATACTGCCGTGGAACGGGCTCAGTTTTGGACATATAGGTTGACATATCAATGAGTGTTTCTGGGTTAAATGAAAGGTTTTGGTAGCTTTATTTACTTTCTGCATGAGTTCGAGAACGTTAATTTACACCAACGGCTCCATGTTGCATTTGTTACTCTGGTGTTTTGGCGGTGCCCAGGACGCAGATAACGTACCACACTCTCTAAAGCAACTTTATAGTTGAGGCACCTTATCGTTAGACAGTATTTCCGCTCAACGTCACTTTTATTCGGAATCTTGGGAACTGGAGTCGGAGACACCCACAAATGTAGAAAATGTCTAAGGTTTCCAGAGTTACTATATGGAGCGGGGTTATCGTTAGCAAATTATTGATGCTAACTGGATCGCATTGTGCTATATACCCTACAACACTTGCAGCACATAAGGTGGAATACAACATATAACAGCCAATAACAGGCCCTGTTCCTGAACCATACTAGAGATGTGAACTTAGGGGGTTAAGCTTGCATTGAACTGTTCGAATGTTCTATATATTTTTATAATAAATAGTATCTGCTTTGCCTGCCCTTAGATACTGCGGGGAACTGCTTCCGTATTGCAATCCATAGTGCCAGACACCAAAAAACCGGTAACTCTTCTAATTAATTTCTCGTTCGACGCTATCTCAAAGATCGAAACAAACAATCAGAACGCTCCACGTTTAGCTTGAATAGATTCGCCGTCCCCCTTCATTTTATAGAATGAAATTTGATGGAATCATCTTCAATTTTCGAACTACCGCCATCCACACGTATTGCAATCGACGTGTAGCGCGAAAGCGTCAGACCTTAAGGCAATAAATAAATAGACTATAAGGCACACTTTTTCGAGACGTTAGTTAAGCTCCTTTTGACAGTGTTCATGTGCAGGGAACCTGAGCGAATTCGAACCCTCCTAGCCTAATTTCAAGCACACTCTGTTATCGAAATGTCTATCAGGTAACTCACAGACCTTAAACTGATTTGTTTAGCGCGTGTCATTTTCTGAAGCGAAAGAAAAACAGCTATAATAATAATTTGTGTTAAGAGTAGGGCTAATGTGACTTTTTCTATTTCATCTGAGAAGATTATTCCAGAACCAGATAGCATAGGCTTTTTTCGTAAACATGTTTGATCCTATTCGATATTTAAGTGTATTTAGACGCAGTTACCACGAAAATGCATGAATCCTATAACTTGAAGGCATTTTCCTAGACCGCATACACCCATATATTGTAGCGTTATGAAATTCCCATATTACGGTAGAAAAGTACGTGTTTAAATAAATTTGTCCAATCAGTTCATTATGTCTGTACCTTTATACACCTATTGTTTCATAGAAATATTTAATTGTCTATATGGGGGGGCTAGCTAATATAAACAGTGGTGATGATGATTATGACGAGTTAATGAAGATTACAATGCTAGTAATTTCTTTAATAATGATTCTTCTAGCACATTTTAATTGTAACGTTGGGAACGAGCGAGAAGATGACCTTTCAAACGTAATACTTTGTGCGGCTAACATTTGGCACTCAGTATGCCCCTCTCTCGCATGGTTGTCTTCCGTTGTGTCTACGATACAGCAGCCTACGACGTTCGCCGCACTCACAGTGACTATGTTTTCGATTACTTTATAGTTGTAGCCGAGATAATCGTTCTTCTTGACCAATCTATGTTTTCGTCGTGCTTCTTTCCTAGTAGACAGTGCAATATTACACATCGTTTTGCACTGCCACACCACACAGAGTCACAACCATATTTACCTATACTCAGTCATCCATGCGTGCATCCATAAACCTAAGCCACATCACCGGTTCACTATCATGCACGCACTATCCTTCCCCATCGTAATCTATCTATCCTGACTAGATAAACGTATTTGTATAGCGCATCAATATCAGCCGCAAGATGGGGCCGACGGTAGCCTTCGTGCGTTTCTATGTTAACGTTTACTCGACGAAACAAATAACAGGACATGGTAGCGCTACGATTACCACCAAGCTAGGCGGTATCACTTCCTTTTACTTCTTTGCCCAATGGCGAACAACAGAATCTCCTTCTTCCATTGCCTTCCTCTCGATGACCCCGCAGTTCTTCGATTGCCAACGGACCCTTCCACTCCGTCCCCCAGTTTTTCACCCCGACACGCCCTCCCTCAGCTACCAAGAACAAGTGATACCTTATGATACGATGCTATGGAACAACAAGGGAGTAGCTGGTCAGCTGGATACTTACTATCGCTATCGATGGGCGACGCTGTCAAACAAGAGCCGCAAGACAGCCGGACACTCCTATAACAATCGTAGCCGTCATCATTGCAGTGACAATTAGTAAACGATTGCACCTGTCTCTTTCTAGCTCCGCTGACTCTTATCGTGTTGGAAACTTTGCCTATGTCGAACATTTCATGCAAATGGTGATTCCTACTACCAGCAATCCTGTACGCATGTCTAGCACTAGTGCTGCTATTACTGATGTATGATCTCTTCGAGATCAGTTGCCATGTCAGCAGTAGTAGGGGAGCGGCAGTTGTGAGAACGACGTTCTTAGATTAGCAAGACAGGATTGTTGCTACCAGAAACAGTAACGTTGATATATACATTACACCATTGACGAAATTGGCGGGTACTCGTGAGACGAGCGCAATTCACAGCGTCGATCTGGTTTGATCGGTTAGATGGCGTCAGGCACTTTCTGGCAACAGTGTTGCATACGACCGGTCGCCCAGGCACCAAAGGCTGGTTAAGGGCGGCCCATGACGACGCAGAGGACGGATTGCCGACTACAAAAAATGTAATTGAATGGAAAAATTTATTGAATAAAATTGTTGCAGACTATCGTGGTTTGGTAGTAATAATAGCACAAATCGCACACATTCTACAGTTGTGGTGCCGGCCCGACCCGCTGCGGGCGATGTAAGAATGATTTGTCAACAGTTACGACCAAATTTGGCCTGGTATAGTAGGAAAAATAGAGATCGGTGAAACGTAGTAGCCATCTTGCCAACGGCGCGTCGTCTATAGAATACCCAACTGGCGTAATCTAATTGGACTATTAGGGTTCCTCCTGAGAAATCAAGTACTGTTTTAACTACGTACAGATCATCAATAAATGTTAGAAGAAAAAGGAACTGTGGTATAATAAGCCAACTAACTATAAGTCATACTAATGCGAAGTATTAATCGGCTTCAACGTTTGTATAATACACACTATATATAAGATACTCTATTTGTGTGTTTTAGTACCACACATATGGGAAGTAGTCTACCTTAAGTTATACAGCGACAAAGGCAACCTTGTAGGCGTGTAAGATGCCAGTCTATACCAAGAACAAAATGGGCTTTTAGTTTTAATAGAAAAACTTGGCAATTAAAGCCGTAGTTCTTTATAGACTAGTATTTGCGCTCTTATGTGGCGGCCAATGCTATACTTTTTTAATGAGCGTCATATTGCCGATATAACATGAGATATATATATATATATATATATATATAAATTGTTGAGGTTGACGATACGAGATAAAATGACACTAGAAGGTTTAATGATTTGACTCAGGGCGCGTTTTGCTATGGATTTAATAATAGAACCGATTGACGTTTCTACCTAATGGAAACTGAAGTCCAAATTCATACCAACATTCAGTCACTTATCGTCTGCATTTTCTTCTAGTTGTTTCGTTTCTCCACTGGAATATTTTCCAAATCGCTTTGTTTACAGTTATTTCATTAGCTAACTTCCAAAAGTTGACAAATTGAATTTGAGTTTGATCAAATGTAGCATTTCATTACAGTTGTCCGTGCTCATGATTCCCATTTCTAAACTCAGTAAATCTATTACCTTATATCAGCAACCCCGCTACCATCGGGCAGTTATCCTATTGCCCTATTTCAACGGCTGATTAGATACAATGTAATATATAATTCCATTAAAGTTATCGCAATTACCCTGTTCAGGAATATTATTAGAATGTTCAAAGAACTTTTTTGCTCCAATTCAATTACAGATGATCTGTTTCTAAGTTAAAGGCGCACCGACTTCGATTTCAAAAACGTCAATATAGACTCAAATGGTTCTTGGCTTAACATGTAAATGTCAAGTTACGCTCGCTTTTGGCTTGCTTTCGGGGCCTTACTTACTTTAAACTTTAAGAGATAGGTTTTAACTTATTTGCTTACTAACATTTTGCGCTTATTAGTAAGTAAACCGCCTCCACCACCTGCGTTCTTATAATCTCAATAACCTGTTGAATCCACTTCTTTCACCTTGGAATTCATCCGCATCCTGACTTTCACACGGGCGTACTCTACAAAATTTCAACTAGATTGTCTCACAATCTATCAGTCTACTCGTGATGCACAAAATGTAAAAATGGGCCTGGATTTTCCGCATAACCAATTTCCTGTCTGCTTTATAAAGCTCTCCAATTCGAAGCTGTCGTGTGCAGAACAAATCACCCCATCGAAGAAGCAAACCCATCCAAAATTAAGGAGAAAATACCCTTGAGCAAAAAGGTTCGACTTATCACGAGTGTTTCGCGCGCGACCCGCCCTGGATGAAACTCTACCACCCCAGGCGAAAATATGATTGAACTTAAGCACTTTAACATAGGTAACTTCAGGTGTACAGGCCCACAAATGGACAATAGATACTTTTCGCATCGGACGAGAAGGCTAAGCTGCAATGACGATTTCTTCGTGAGCATCACTTGAAGTGCAGTTACGCTATAAAAAAAAATAAACACTATGTCATTATTTTGCTTTTTGCGGAGCCAGGTGTCGCATATTGGTCGTCGGACTGATTACGAGTGGACAGAGCAGATCCTTTGTGTCACCAGATTTGTCGATTCTTGAAGGTATGTTGTTTTGAACATGATTTTTTTGTACGGCGTCTTTGTAAATCAGTTTAGATCCAATAGATAATTCGCTATTGTTAGGTAGTTCACAAGCGCAAACATACGTATAAATAAAAACTATAACCATATATACAAACACGTTCAGAGTGGTGCCTCATTGTATCGAGTTCATAATATTGTACCGGGTCATTAAATATCTGTATTATCGCGCAAGGTTTTTTAAAGAGTGTATCTGAAAGCATCCTAGCACGTGATATTTATAGCAGGTTCCCCCACATTGTAAGCAAACGCAGTTCTGAATGGGTTCGTGGAAGCCCTATACAATACGTGATGAAAGTCGTGGACCGCAAATGACGTCATGGCGTGATGACGGGAACGATGTAGTTTTTTCCTCGTGCCATCATTCACCAGCCCAATAGTCAGGTAATCAGCGTTGCTTCCCCGTTTCCAATTGCAAAAACCATCGGAAGGTAGGAGTGCGCACAAGGCTAAGGTACATTTCGAATTTTTTAACAGAAATCGGTGTTTCGATAAAGAGGTACGGATATTTATTACGTGCTGCGCGGTAACGGAAACAGCCGGTTTGGCTGCTGGACATTCCCTACGATTAAATCCTTACGTCTGATAGAGCGAACAATTATTGCTTTCACAATAGGGTCGTTCTAATGCCATCGTATCGTTGAGTATGACCATGTGTAGTACCCGCATCGAGACACTCGACACGATTCGTTCAGTGAAAATAGAGCATACACCGTCGTTTTCATATAGACGGTCGTTTTAGATACGTTTTTCAGATTTGACGAACTATATATTGTTTTTTTATAAATTATTTAGTATTTTCGTACTGTCAATGTGCAGGTTGAGAGTATTTCATACGCGTGCCGTGACGCTGTGTAAATCAATGAGTAAGGCATTATTGAGCGATGATTTCAACCGACTTACTAGTAAAGTATATAGACCATAAAGTATATATATACAATTACCAAGTTTTAGGACGCTTATATATATATATAGACGTCCTAAAATCTAAATAAAACTTCTCATAGAAATTATAATTCAATCCCGATGTTTATGATAAACAATTATCTACTTTATAAGGCAGCCTACAGAGTAGGCCATTCGCAAGGTCATCGAAATTGGTAACAATTTTAAATTAAATAGCTTAAAAGCAAAACTTTATAGCAATAGTATTTTCCACGAACTTACACTTCGAAGATAAACACGTTTAAAAATCTACTTACCCGAAACTTCCTAGGAAGCGATTCTTAGATTTCTCAAATCTAGAAATATCTCTCAAATTGTGTGTTTTATCTATAAAGCTTCTAAGTGGCCATAATAACAGTTAGATATGACCAATGGACACTTTTTCTTATAACAAAAGAAAACATAGCGAATTCCCTTCCCCAAATGTTTTTTGGTTCTTAAAATCGGAAAGAGAGGGTTCCTAGAACGGATACTCGTTTAAAAGGTGTCTCAAGGGTCAACCAAAGATTTGCCCCCGTTCAGAACATCAGCATTTAGCATTCGCTGGGGGATCAAAGCACTGAAAGATGTCTTGGTTGCAAGTAAGTCATTCCACAGGGAATTAAAATCCGAATCTAACGGCAAGGCAGCCTTTCCTCTATGTATGGCACATTAACTTTTCCACGCGATAGGGATGGTTGGATCACCGAAAGGGATGTGGTCGTTGTAATCACATTCAAAGTGCTTCTTCACAATGGTTTATCGTCAGGGTCTACATATTCCCCTCGAATGCTAAGATCTTGTTGCAATAGAATATCTAGTTCCTGCTGGATTAATAATAATAATTCAGCTCTACGAATTAGTTGTTACGAACCCTTGGTTCAGTCGACATGGCATATCTGGGTTGGCCTAGCCGCCTAGGTTATGGCCAGCGGTCAAGGGGATTTGGGGTTAGAAATAACTCGTTCACTGTCGGTGATAAAAATGTTAGAAACTAAGGAAGGAATAAGACAGTGATAGTCGTGTGAAATTTGCGGGTTTCAGAAAGTCTCCTTTTGTAGAACCGTCCCGTATTATTATCACTTCTAAATGAGCCAAATGACTTGTCTGAATTAGGGCACAATGGTAGTGAAGCGGTTTGTGAAGACTTTTTATAAAGATAATGCCTTTTGTAGGTGATTTCTACCCTGAGCCCAAAAAGTTTACTCAGTTTATAGTTGAAAAGAATGTATATCGCATTATTCTGTGACAAAATATGCTGGTGGCTGGCCAAGCTAAAAAGGTTATTAGAAATGACAATAATAAATTAAGCCAAGCGCAATCGATCCTCGAAGTTTGAATCTTGCGATCTAAGGTTGCTAGGTAGAAATTAGCGATAATCAGAGTTAATTTACACCCGAACTAAACCACAATATTTTCTAAGGTGTTTTTTCCGCGGATTTTTTCATTAGACAACAAAGAAAAGCCAGCATCAACTGTGACCGTTCAATTCCGTCGATAGGTTCGAATCTTAGATTTCCGGTAATCCAGTTTCTAAATAGTTTATCGGGCCTTTAGCAATTCTTCGCGGCGAGACAGACATATAATCATTCGAAATTTCACACATTTTTCAATTAGCTCAAAAAATACTGTTATAATTCACAGCACTATTCGAAGAGCAATACGATATTTTTAAACGGATGAACCAAACACGGATTTTCAAAAAATCGTATCTAGAATACATTTGTCTCTTTAAATCGCCCGGATATCTGTCAAACTGTTCCCGACCCACCATCAACTTGGTGGGTTCGAAAAAAGAAGAATCCTTTTTGAATCGCGGAGCGGTTCTCTCTGATTGCTGGCGGTAGGGGTTTACTTAATTTTTGCTCAACGTGCTAATGTGTGCCTCTCCAAGAAAGCTTAGCTTATTTTTCTGCTTTTTACAATCACATACAAAATATGGTATACAGTCATTCTGGCAGAACTGAACGTTGTCTTGTCTAAGTACGAAAATGCCCTTCTTTCAATACACAAAAGACACTAAGTCAGCATTGACAAGATACAGCGGTGAAATTTTTCTAAAGTCGTAAAGGCTAGAACATTTGAAAGCTTAAGCTCGTCACCTAAAAAGAAATTTATTTTTATCTTGTCTGCTTGTTCCAATGGAAATACGTTGAGGGTGTCGGATCGGTTAAACATAATCTAGTAGACCTTTTATGCCAGAATATATATTCAATTGTAATAAAACTCTGACATTTCAAGAAGGTAATTAATTTCTCGCGAACGGGGAACGTTAAAAAAAAATGTAGGACGTAAGAGATTATTGTTGTAAGAAAAAAGCATATGGTAGATGACTCGATTTGCAGAAGCAGTTATCAGAGGTCAGCGTCTGTTGGCTACTTCCTGTGTATGACAGGTCTTTATGCCTATGCGGCGTAACGGCAATGAGCCTTTAGCACCACAAATATAGACACGCCTTATTTAGTTGATGTTTCGTTGACCATATTACCAGTGCTCTGAGGATATTGACTTTACCAAAAACTGGGCAGAAGAACTAAAATATACGACTATCACTTGGTCTACGCAATGTGCATAGTTGTTATTTAGACACAATCCAAAAACAAAAATGACTTTCACGATGTTATCAGTGGGCTATATTTGATTAAACATAAGGCATTACCAATGGAGATTACGGTGGTTGCGGCTTAATATGGCGGTTGTATACTGTTCTGCAATACCAATTGATTTCATAATTTTGACAAACGCTTATGTGTATACGATTTTGGAGCGATAAAATGCAGCTGTCCAATAAATAATGTGGAATAGTTTATGAATCTCATAAAAATCCTGTGTAGGAGGAATCGTAGTCACATAGTAACGTGTGGAGAAGGAACACAACAAGTACATAACTGGCTAGAAAGCCATGCCTGTAGACGTAATCGATGTACCACGTACCAAGATGCGTGAACAGATTCCGTGCAACAGTGAGTAGACTCTGGCATTCTTCTCGGAGCCGTTTTTCCTCCTCCCAGGCCATTGTGCGTAAAAGTTGGGGCGAGACGACCGTCATGCACTCGGAAACCTGCAAGGAAACTTAATTAAAATAAGCACACGTACATCCATATATATAGACCACTTTTGACTTTCTCATCAGTCATTGATCGAACCGATAAACGATCATCGAAAGCTGGCCAGGTCTATGTAGAATTCACAGTAAACTGTAAATAATCGTCGAGTTAAAATGCTTTTCCAGCATGTTCAACGCTGACCTTAGATAATGGCGTAGCGGTAATATGGCCTTTTGCCATTTTGCCAGAGGAAGTTGAAAGTAGTGTTTATCAAAAGGCAAAAAGTGTTGACGGCACGATCGCTCATAATCTAGTAATTAAATAAATGCCGTCGGTAAGACATCCTACGCCTATTCAATTACGTGTACGCTCAGCAAAAAATAATGGAAATGACTAAACTGTGGTTTTATGAAGGAACGGTTGTCTTAGGCGTCAAAGACAACATCAGCTTGAATACGATTCCAAGATTTGGGCCAGCCAAAAGTGAAGACAAAAGAAATCGTGAAATATGCTTTTATCAAGATAATATGTTATTTTATGATAACTTAGGTTTCAGGCAGGTTTTTGGCCGCGATATGCCAATTATATAAATGGTAAAGGCCCGTGTATACGAATGTAATGGTACACCACGTCTATTAGACTGAAGATATGCGTTGAAGTTAAGAATAACAGTTTTTAACTGAGAGAAATCTAAAGGTACGATAGCTTCAGCAAACGATATGAAACCTCAATGCAATACATGGTTCAAATCGGGGCAATATTGCCACACTCAAGTGAAGCGATTGCATAAGGCGTGACCTGATAGCTTAGTACGATCTTTAACTGACCGCATCTTAAGGCTATGGCGAATTTTATTGTATTTTAATGGATGCCTCCTTAAATTTTTTGAACATGTAATGCTCTCTGAGTTTCCTTCGAACACCAATGGGCGACGAGGTTCAGTATACGATTGGCTCTTTTTAAGGCGTACACGAACTTGAAAGGCCCGTTCGGAAAGCTGGCGTTTTCCAAAACGTTCACTACGACCCTCGTAATCGACCTGGCATTGGCATACCTATTGAAAAAATGTGGGGTAGTTACTACATCTACGTAAGTGGCCATTTTTCTGTTGTCGGTCTGTGCGACACCAATAGAAATTTTACAATGTAAATGAGTTATAGTGATTACTATGGCATAAAAGATAAGAAAAATGATTAGCTTCGTACTAAGATAAGAATAATAAGGAAGACTATAGACTAGGATGATCTTCATCAGGTTGACGGATTCTCAGTGACAAAAAGGTGTATATGTTATGACGCTTGGTATCGTTGCATCCGTTCAGCAATAACGTGCTCTATTTTTTTGGATATTTATTATTTTTGGAAGTTACTATTATTTTCATGCTAATAATAGCTAATTGTCATAATTTATTTAACCAATCGCAGCAGTTGGCGATTCATGTATTTATTTAATCGCTGCTGTCCATTGATTTGATTCCATCTGTACACTACATAACGCCATGAGAATGTTTCATAGAAATCCCACTAGCATAACACCGCATGCTTTTTCGTCGGCACAGTCCGCGTTGGATCGCCTGTTCGATGTTTAACATGGCACTTTCTGCTTTTATCGTTAGGATCTTCTCATTTGCTTGCGCCTGTTAGGAAGGCCTACTCATACTGTTGGCTTAGAAATAGAAGGAATATCCTCCGATGATTAAGCTAAATGAACAGACCTGAACTCGATCGTCGTCGCTGAAAGCGTAGTCGCCCGATTGGAGCGAGCCTTCTTTCGTGGCATTGTCGCTGCTCGGCTCACTCCCACCGCCTTTATTGGCTAAACATGCGATCAGGGTTAACCGGTCGGCATTGGTTGGATGAAAGATTGGAACCAGTAGTAATGTTACGAGACTGACGCCGATTAGGGTTGATAGCTCATCACGAGCCGCCTGTAATAAAAACGGCAACCGTCATAACAACAATGACAGTATAGCTCTGTAGTTTCGAATCATAAAAGCCTCAGGCACTGTTTGGCCATCGCACACTAATGCTAGCAAGCGTTCGCGAGCACGTGTTTAAATGTTGTCAGCTATACACGTTTGTAAAGGCTATGTTCATTTACGATTAGTGGATACCTCACACGTCTCAATCGACCGGTTCTTAGCCGGTAAGAAATCAATAAAACGACAAAAAAAGTAAACATTTGTTCGTTATCCTCCACCGTCAACAGCAACGCCATCGTGTGTCTTTGTTAATATCAGCTTGACATATTTGATCGTGCAGGTTATTTGTTCTTAAGAATATTCCATAACACGTTATAGGCTCCGTACTTTTTAGATGATACGATACTATTTTTCGTATAAGCTACGCGCGGAACGTTTGTCATATCACGAGTTAGGTTTACTTGTGTCTAGCTTAATTCTTACTTACTTAATTCTTACTTAATACTTGTGTCTAGCTAATAGACATGAATAGGACTATCCTTAACGTCCCATATAGCAATCAACTGACAAATTTTCCATTTTAGTTTTTAACATGCCTAATACGTGTGTATATATAATACTGCACCAAGTGTAACTGTGTTTAAGAGAGCTTCGTGATGTTCCTGTTGTAGGCCAAGGACCGAACTTTTAGAGTAAAAGAGTCGCAGCTTCTAATAGAGGATACGGCAAATGCGGCCGACCAAAATCTCATATGGGACATAAGAGGAGTTTACACTTGGATGTATACTCATTTTCGTCCCAAGTAAAGAAGTATCGTGATTAAACATGCTTCAGAATAGGTACGTTGTGAAGCGCAGATTTCAAGATGAACCCATTTCATTAATAGATTTTTGTCTTTACCTTTGAACCAGATTTTTAAAAAGTTGTCGTTATTTTTTGTCGTACAATCATATTTTACACAACCGCGCTCTAAGACAAGATGGCATTTATTAGAACGGTAAACGACCTGGCTGGCAAGATATGGAGCGAACTCTGTGAAATTCGTTTATTAAAACGGCGCCCGAAGCGTGGCTGAAAAAACACATTGTAAATCATTGATGCACACATTGGATCTGGAACGTGTGTTGATAGACGCCAAGGGGCTGACGATCTACCTGTGGAATAGAATGATAAAGCATGGAAATGAATGTTTCATATGATACCCTTATTCATCGCGCGTATCTGTATAACATCTAATGTTATACAGAGAGCGAAATACTCGATTATTGATATTGCTATGGGGTCGTAGTATGATTCTCTATGTCAACTCGTATGTTGCCCGTCGGTGCGTCAACAGCGTATAGTCTCTGAGTATGCGTACTTAATTGTTCATAATAATGGGATCGTTTCGGTATACTGGTTGTAGGCAGCCGTAGAGATCTGCGGTTGGTCTCGTGTGGCAAGGTCAGCGGCAAAATTCGTACGATAAACCCGTCTACTTCCTATCCTCAAGCTGCTACATTCAGGTCTTTAAAAAAAAAAATGCAAAATGTGACCGTGACGATGACCTGCTATGTGAATAATGACAGATAAGTTCTTTTTGTACAGATTAGAGTAACCGTTAAAATCAATTTATATTACATATAATGCTGTAGAGACGTGTATATCGCTTCAGCAAGGTTATCCAAGCCACCAAAATTGTAATGTTTTCTTCAGCTTCTACAGCTAATAACGATTATTATTATTATTGTACATATATAAGCTGCTAGGAGTCAACTAGAAGAAGACAAAAAATCTCTGCCCCACTCGCTAGCTGCATAGTTCAACCACAGTGAGTTGGGCCTTTTCTATGCCCCTTTAAAAAAGAACCAGGCGAAGCTATCGTTGCGTAAAAGACGTACGCAGCTTCTGTAAAAGGTTTCTCCTCCTTATAAGAAGGGTATTGTACTTGAGTTCTACGGTCACACGTGGGAGACGAAGCGTGAATTAAGAAAGCAACTTTGTAGCTGGAGTCATTGAAACATAACAGCTGGCAGCAAACCCCTGAGAATAACATTCTGTTAGAAAAATATCGGTGTATTTTTCTATTCCCACTTGTGTTACTTTTCGTTCAAGTGGAAGAAGGGTATTAAATAAGCCATTTCAGTAGAGTCTTCAGTGGATGAAACTCAGACGTTCCAAGAAAGTTCGATGCCAAGGAGCGCACGCAGTGGTAATGACTGCCAAGCACAACGTCGACAAAGAAACTCATTTGCAGACGGGAAGTTTTTGTGCTTGAACACCTGAATAGGGTCGGCTCGGGTATAGATACCACATAGAAGCTACCGTAAGAGTGAGTATGAGTGCGGCTTAAAATTATTTTTATGGATGTAATGATTTTTACATCCCACTAACCGATTGGATCTCCGTAATAATAGCTGGGTTGTATCATATGCGAAGGTCAAAGGACCGAAAACTATTTTTTTTATATATGTTTAACTAACAAATTTGTATGTCAAAGGTAAGAATTACATGAATTGATAGTGGACTTAGATTTTCAACGATAGAAAAAAATTAAAACGATAATTTTCTATCCATATTTCCAAAGCTCAGCTCATCAGCACCATCTCAGGTGGCTTCGATAAACTGTTTCCTTTTGAACATTGGACTTTTCTAGTTATAATAGTACTACAAGAAGACGCGACGCTCAACACGAATATGTTGGACACTTTCGCCTACTTCAATACACCACCTGCGTATATTGAAGCAGAAATTTGATTGTTATGTTAAGATTCCACGTCTAGAGAATACATTCGCTGCACCTGGTGCCTTTTACGGCTCACGTCGTTTTGCTTTGTACTATCTGCTTGGGGCGGAGCGTCATCGTCGCCGGCTGCCTATCGAAACTCTGGTATCTTAAGCGGTAAATTTTAGTCTTGGAGACGAACGAATGAACCGTAAATGTGCGATCCAAAGAATGGTTACCCCTTCAAACAACGACCGTCGCGTCACCGATTGTCGGCCATAATAGTCAGAGATACGGAATGATTGCTTTCAATACATCGTCATTCATTACCCTCATCGCAACGGTCATTGCGTCCGGCAGTGCAATGCCATGACGAAAAAAGCAGCGACCCCGCACTGTGCCTACTGTGACGAGGCATTCACTAAAAACAACGGTAAGCCTAAAATAACCACTGCATTGGCCAACCTCAAAGGCGCGCATGCTTTGATTGAGGTCACCCCATACATCCCTTGGCCGCCCCTCACGAAAGTCGTGTTAAATAACAGTGCGTCACACGTTCTCTGGCACATACGTCGCCAGACAGAATTTTATTGCTGATTACGGTAGCAACGCAGTCAAAAAGGCTTTCAAGGTCGCTCCAAAGCCCTTACAGCTCAAGCAGCAGAGTTATGGCGGCTAACTTCGCACTTGGCAATGACCGTTCGTCTCTGTTATGAGGGACGCATTCATTTTTAGAGACTGCATGTAGAATTTCCATCTTAAAGGGTCAACCAGGTGGTAGAATATCTTTATGTACGAGCGTTACGGAGCTAAGACGTCTGTCCAATTTATGCGTCTGTTACACTTGTTAGCGTTTATCATGAGGCAGCGCTGGCAGGTACATACCCATGAATTTGTTTCGGTGCATAGATGTCGTTCGAGCGCAAGGGCTGTGGTAAATAAAGAGGCGAAATCAATTCCAAGACTACGAGAATGTATGCGTAATTTGTTATAAGACCTTACCACCCCCAATATCATAAATGAGTCATCCTGCTTATATTCAAAACAAAGATCGTTTGTCTCGATCTGTAGAATTCATTCCATAAGGCAAGTGGAAACATAGAATCACCGTTAATTGTTTTCAACATACCTAGTCTTTGTCTAAACGGCTAGAGTTATTAAATGAGGCTTACATTTATCTGTTCCCAAAAGCGACCAAATTCTATTCAAATTTTTCATCCAAAGGACCTGACATTTCGATACAATATTATCGGCCCTCTCGCTCTGGCCTGGCGATAACACTCTTCTCTAGAGTTATCAGTTCACGGGTGCTCAGCTTCACTTAAACAACGATGTTAGTCTATGTGATTATTAAGCACTGCAAGACGTACTATAAGTTAGTAACCGTTTTTGATTTAGAACTACAGAGGTTGCTTAGCCTGATGTATAAGCCCAACATCGTTTGCTTTAAACGTACTCAGTCATAATTTATCTGCTTCGTCTGCTACTGCCTACTTAGTAAGCTATTTTCAGTGCCAAAGTCTTCATTACACTTTTTGTGGCTGTCATATTCCACAAAGAAAGGCTGCCATGCTGTAAGCTTCCAAACGGACCGGAGTCCACTCGTTATATGCACATTATTCCTTCGTCAGGAAAGAAGTACGATCAGAGCAACTCGCCAAAGACAGTAACGACGAGAAAATCGGATTTCGCCGTCAAGCAGGCGTAGAAAGAACTACGATATCATAGGGGTAAAAAAAACACTGGTCCATGCAACGCTAGTTACTCGGTGCATGATAATACTGTCTGTCTTACCAACTTACTTAAGCAGTCAATCCTAGCGAGAAACCATAGGACCCACAAAAAAAGAGAGATATTGCGCCTAGTTAAGGGACGAGCGTACCACCGCTTTATTATGACTGCACTTGCACAAGACTGTTTGTCAACAACAATGCTTAAAATAGCTTCACAGGACGATAGAGAAAACTTAAATAAAAACATGCAGATTTTTGCTCCCCACTCTCGAAACCGTTAAAATGCCGTCAGACATTAGTTAAATAGATTTTCTTACTATTAGTACGCTTGTGCGCATTACTCTGAGCGACCACAATCATAATTAGTTAATAAAAGAGGACATAATTAATTTAGGCGTTTTCTTTCTTAAATTTAAGCCTGTACCTATCGTCAAGCATTAGCTTACTCCTATCTGATTGCACCTTAGTCAACGGGTAAAATAATATATTGTTGAAAGAAACAAACAGCTCATAACGTAATAGAAACCGTTCTGTAGAAACAGCTGGCAAAAAGTCGAAGGATAGCCTTTCAGCGTCACCTACTGCATTAGCGTTACTGCTGTATGACGTTTCTAAGAAAAAAACAATATTAAAATAGTTGTTAATATGTATAGCAACTTGGACATAAATAAGTCACGTATTACCTTATTCCTCATCGTAGGGCAAAATATAGGTAACGACATGGTTAAAATTTTTTTGCTGATTTCTCTTGAACATTAGTTGGTAGTCGTTTGCTGCCATCTCGCGTACCTACTGGAGTCGAAATAAACATTTGTACGTCGACCTAACCATGCTACCTCTGTATCCTATATTCTTTAACATTTCCTGCTAAGTCAATGTCCGGCTATGGGAAACCACAACTAGCCTTCAATAATTGGTATATTTTTTCTTCTTACATCTTGAGACAGGCAGTGGTGGCAACAACATTTCAGCTGTCGTAAATCACCGTTTTTCCGCGAAGTTCGCTCTTCATTCTAGGACTGTTTAAGTACTCCTCAGAGGATCAATGCGTAAGGTACGGCTTTAGCAGAAAATACGGTTTTAAGAAGGCGTTTAGCGACTCGACTTAGCTGAGCTGCTTCGCTGCTTTTCTGAGCAAAAGGGCCCCAAACCAGGACCGCGAATACGACACTCCGATCGTTTGGAATTCATTCGGGAAATGATATACCTTGTAATGAGTAATACTTAACAATATAAAAGCTCAGCGCTTAAATATAAACGAAGGATTAAGGTCTACGACAAATTGCAATTATACTCAAAAGTTTCCGAATTTTTGTAGTACCAAACTATTTTTTTGGAAAATACTGATTTTGATGATTGGAATAATTAGAGTGTACAGTTTGTATGGTAGTACTAAAATCATCGATCCGACCTATTACTATAGAGCTAGATCGAAGCTCCGACATTGCAGCACCCTATACTCGTGGCTTGCATTGCAGTCAGTTAAAATTATGTCTTCTGAATATATACAGTGGCACTTATTTCCAAGGGATAAAAATATTTCCATATGCCATTTAAATGGACATGTCGTTTTAATATTCCAATAAGGATAGACTTATTTACTTTAAGCGCACTGCAGAGACCATTAACTCTCTCGCTTTACAATTACTGAACAGACATATTTCGGACATGTCCTATATTTTGTCTTTTCTAATAGCGCAGATAAAGCTGACACACAGTCAGTATACAGTACGACAGCAGAGTTGCGTCGGGTAGATGTTGATATCGTTTAAAAGCTGAAATTTGGACGCTAAGAATGTGCTAAGATTGGCATGCCTTTAGTCCGATGTAAAATAGAACATTTTGAAGATCGGTAACATAGATAGGTTACCTCGTTGGTTATATTTAAAAATGTTATAGGGCTATAGGGCGCAGATGGTGCTCGGGTTCGTACAAATATTCGCCCCTTATAATCGAGGTGGGCGATCATCGGACGCAACGGCTCAAAGATGGTTCTGTTAATTCATTGTAAAAATGTTTATGTGAAAAATTATCCTGTTACTGGTCGGCCAATGTACAAATAAAGGAGGATAAACTATATGCTTGATGATCTGTGACGAAGTCCACACTAACGCCAGGGGAAATGATACTCTGCGCTTGGTAGAGCTGAAAAAGAATTATGCATTATGAGCAGCAGCTGCACCTTGTCAAAACGATTGGTATTGACCTTTGCGGTCAATAACGAGCATGATTACAACAAACTACTGAAATAAAATTCAGCCGAACTGGAAAATTTCAATGCGTTCGCCCTATGGCTTGAATCTTGACCTATCAGATTAACGTCTGTTTCGGTTTCTGCAGAACTCCCTAAAGGTGCTACATCAGTCTAAATAGGAAGATGCAGAAGCGCATTTGTCGCAATTTTTTTTTTGTCTGCAAACCATAAAACTTCTACAGTGATGGAATATGCCGATACCAACAAATGGCAAGAGGTTCTCCATTAGAATGGTGCATATCAATACTATTAGTACCGTGTAAAATAAAAATGTGTATAAAATATTTGCTAATTTAGCTTAAAAACGGTTAATATTTTTTCGACAACGCAATAATATTCGGTAAGAATCTAGTTGTACCGAAATTTTCTATGTTTCAATACGCTTTTTAACATCCAACATATTTGTATACTTTTTTGTCGCACAGTCATTTACCTTCTCTCTTCTTAGCCATATGTTATTCTTGCAAACTTTCTAAAAGTAGGTCGCATTAACATCTAGCTTCTTGAAGGAACTGTCGTCCCCTAATGTTTCTAGTATATGATGTGTGTGTTACACAAAGCGGTCGAAGTTCCAGATGCAGGTCGTTTATGTACGACCACTCGCTCCACACAGCTTCATCAATTTCTAAGGAATGCCGAGAAGTCTACGAAGCGTAAACGCACGTTTATACTCGGTGCTCTGCTTATCGATATAATCTAGAGGTCCCAACTGTCCAACCGTAAGCGTGGCAGGAATGAGAAATAATGCATACTGCTATAGGTCAGGCCATCGTTCCTATTCGATGTCGACCTCGATGCCTCGAAACGAAAAATCTGTCTACTATTGTCGAAGAGATAGACCGAGTGTATTGTTATTTAGTACAATTCTTTTAGTTACATAAATTTTATTACTATGTATCGCTATGTACTGTTCAATTAGTACGTCGTGAAATGCTACTATCATGAAATGAAAGTCGAAACGCCGTTGGAGAATTAACTGATGTAAAAGTATATGAACGCGTTTCATTGTTATTTAATCAGTTTCACTACTGTGTGTTAGAGAAGCTGGATTTGCGGCATGTAACTAAGTCCGATTATATAAACCTAACCTAAATATCTTATTTATGTGTGAGATGCTTCATAGAGCGTATAAGGTTAAACAAAAAGGATACCAATACTTCTAGTTGACCCGTGTCTTTGATTCGGAAAAGCAGCTTAATTAAAAACAGATGATTTCAATCAAGCCTAACTTAGAGGTGCTAATAATTCTTCGAGTAATGCGAACAGGAACTACGCGACTTCATTGATTTCTACATAGTCTTAATGTGAGTCCACGTAGAAATAAATAATCGCTTAAGTAATTGTTCGAGCTTCGACAAGCATATTTCACAAGTCGTCTTCGAGTCAGACTCCATTGTTTTTTCGTTCGTTTTATGCAATGTAATACTACAGTTTTATTGTAGCGGCTATTTCCTATTGCTAGGATATATAGTATTCGCATCTTAGAAATGGCTGCAAAAAGGTTTGTGGACGGGACCAATTCAAGGCGCGGTAGTCCCGCGGAGCCGATTTTGCTAAGGCCGACAAATTATGCAGTCCTAAAGATTTATTGATATACTGTTACATGAGTCTCACCGTTGAGACTGAACGCATAACGTTTACCTTCGAAAACACATAATCTGACAGAATAATGAGTACCATCGAAGATGAGTAGTGAATCATAGTGTTACTACCAATTTCGGCCGAAAGTTGGCATGAGATAGAAGACCGTGTACGCTTTAGAATAACAACAAATGATAACAAGGATAGCAGTATACAATTTACCTCTTTCGGCTGAGCATAATCTAATTTTAGGTAGGACGCCTCAATTTTTTTTCTAAGCAATTAGATTTTGTTAGCAAATAAATTTATCTATGTACGCTATGGTCGTTCGTGGAGAACTTGTAGCTTTTCTCCCAACCCATAGTCATTTAACAAACCCCAAGTGACTATGTCAACACGTCTACAATAGCCGACTAGACGTAAAGCTGCTTTAGCCTTAAATGTTCTTTATTTACAAAATTGTGTATGTAGCTTTCAGAGATGAGAGACAAGTATGTAACCTAAGTGGGTTGCACAGGTTACGTTAACAGTATCACTGGATTTAAACGATTTCAACAATAAGTGAAAAATGCCTGGCAAAATTCGGCTACTCAAATACTGGAACGTGTCTTTTTTGATGATATTGTGGCTTATTTCTTTGAAAGCCATTGCAGTTAAATACGACCTTATATAGCGGGGCTTGTCAAGATACCAAACAGCGGGAAAAAAGCTTAAGCTTATTAAAGCTTCTCGAGGTCAGTGTACTAACTCACCTGCGGTACATCGTTCAGATTTAACGGTTGGCGTTGCTGCAGGACCGCAATAAGCTGGGAACCGTACGCCTGCATGGAACATAAATGCACAAAAGTATCATCAGTATTATTACGATTCTTCGTGATTGTGATAATAGCATCCAAAAACAAGAAACCTATCATTGTGTAACAAGATTGAACTGGTTTATAAATATTTAAGTGTTAATTAATAAATAATAAAAATTAAATTGATGCTAAACCTCCGCATTCATATGCTTTTTCCTATCTATCTCCTTTTTAAGAGCTGGCTTACTGGCAGAGCTAGGTCTGGATAGTTGAAGATAGTAGACAAAAATCTACTGTAGGAGAAGTATTTCGAAAACTCATGGGTAGCTTTAACTTAGTTTATTCAAAATATATCATTAAATAAAAAATCGCCTGTTCGTCAAATCAAAGAGTTTCAAAAAATTGCAAAAAGTCTGTCAACGACCTAATGCTAAGCGCAATTTCTAGGTGGGTCTACGTTTACATCGTTTCGACTCGAGTCACTTCATTACCAGGCAAACGTTTTGCCGAAGAAATTAAGTGCTAACTACAGGAAGAGATGGCCTCGTCAAGTAAAAAATCTACCTACTGTACAATTACCCTATAAACTTTTTTTAGCTTTTAGGTAAACCATTGTTTCTAATAACGTCGCTGTAGAATACCCCGTCTCAACTCACCCGAGGGTTTATTTAAATTTTTATTTATGAATTTTCTAAAACAAAAGCCCGAAGATAAGAGCTCACATTAATTTTAAAAAGTGGGATATTATAGTACAGTTGGTTTGACATTCCCTTCCCTTGGCGTCAATGAGAACCCGTTTACCCCCTACAGGCACTAGAGAATTTAAATAGCCTCATTTCTGCAGTAACAGATTTAGGTTTTCTTTACAGCTCCAAGGTGATTGTAAGGATTTTCCTTAATTTAAAAAGATCTCCTTTCATTATTTTCTGGCTAAACTCAAGAAGCACTATTTAAAATTACTTTCCTGATCTGTAACTTCTTTTCTTTAACAAAGTATGAGCCGACTAAGTTGAACTGCGGTTTCATGCGACTCTAGTATTGTTCTCTTCGAAAATGCTTGAAAACACGCAAAATCTGCAAAATTTTGTCGATCTATTTTGTACTCACGTTTAGATTGCTTACACGTTGTCTTCCACAAAATATGAGCTATATGACCTGTAAGACATTTTCTCAAGAAACGCTGAAGGATTGGTTTCCCCTGGACGAGGTCAATTCTGACGATCGGAAAATGTTCAGGTAAGGAAACGAAGCAGTACTGACGGAATTGTGACCTTGATTACTACTTGCACTAGCCATATTATTATTTTAGGCTGCACGATAATCAGTTATTATTGCTTATCGTGTATACATACGTGTTGTTCAACAAATGACATAACAAGAATGTCCACAGCATATACTTGAAAACAAACAATTACGGATGCGGGAACTCGATAGTATTAGAACACATTTCCTGTTAATTAACCGAAGCATCCGAAAAACTATCATAACTGAACCCCTTTTACGTATATTTCAAATGAATACGCATTTTCGTTTGTCCTAATATTGTAACGTAGCCTGCGGGACGCTAAGTATTCCAAGCAAAGGACAAGCAGCGACTAATTTATTGCTAATTACGAATACCGTCGCATTTAATTGCTTTCATGTGATAACTACGAATGATTGTGTACGCAGTGTAGTTCCAACGCAAAGAGCTACTGTGACTTTTTCGATTTTGTCAGAATGGGTTGGTTTTTTATTTCATTGACAACTGCTTTAAATGCCGGCAGCCATTACAGCCGTTCACTTTGTTTCCTCGGCCTTTTTGTTCTCGCGTAAATGTGTCTTATAAATGTGAGCGTCTAGGATTGGCTGGCTGGCTGCCTGCCTTCACGAGATGCAAGGACTGGCATAACTTCGAAAAATCCGTGATCTATGAGCTCGTGTTAATTCCAATTGATGACATGCGCCTGACCTAAAGAACGCTCTGGAACCAAGCTAATCGTATGGTACATCAATGCTCGTACTGATGCACTTGTTCGAATAGCCGGCGAAGAAAGACATTGCTGTGTTGGCGCAATAGGCAACTCGTAGACGACTGATAAGAAGTTGTTTATGAACAAGCAAAGAGCCTTCGCAGCCCCGTTGGGTTTCATTTAGTGGCCGAAGCACAATTCCAGTGAGCACGTTAACAGCTCATTGCTGAATGGTTTTAGCTAACCGGCTTAACCAAAAATGCCCAGAAAATGGTTATAGTAGTATAACAAAGGCCGCGCGAATAAGGCCAACAAATGGGCGAACTTCAGAACCGACGGGTAGCTCTGTGGTTGGGCGATTGACTGCAGATTAGATTTTGCAGGAAAAAAGGCCAAGCCCATGCAAGGTTAGGTCATAAATGCCAATCCACTTAGCGGAACTATCCACCACCTGAAAGGGTAAGGTTGCACACGATGCAATTAGCGAGTACAACAAACTCGCTAATTGCATCGTCCTGTACCTCTTCCTGTCTCATACATGCCGCTCTCTTAACGTAGCACATTTTATAATATTCGTTTAGATCCATATAACTACCAATGCTAGTAACTTTGGCTTGCATACTGACAGAACATCAGTACTACCTATATATATATATTTTATCCTTGTTACAATTTTTACTGGGTCATGGCAGGTACACTGATGGACTGTTATTTTGTTAAACCAAAACAAGAGCATCATCAAACATATGTAGTTCCTAGTTGCTGGTTTAAACGATTTGCGTTTGTCCGGCGGTAGGTTAGCTTATGTAGATTAGTTAACTTAGGCAGTTAAAAAAAAATGCGGGCAGAAGAACGCTGGCTCATGACAACCACTTCTTGCTAAGTACATCGTATCTTCGAATCTGAAATGACCATCTCAATTTGACAGGAGACTAGGAGGAGTAACTTAATTGAAAGGCTAAAAATCTTTCTAGAGGTAACAGCAATATACTTTGAATTTTCCCCTCTTCACCCGGAACATTAGTCTATTGCTATCTACACCCCCATTTTAAGACCGGAGTGTCATAGATACTCCGGTCTTAAATTGGGGTTGTACAAATACATGTACATGTATATACAGCAATATGACACTGTTCACCTTCCAGTGATCAGCCTCAATTGAACGTATTCCCAGGTCGATGTATTAACGGCCAGATTGCTTGAATATAGATCGTAATGCGATAGGGGGTTAAGAAGCGCGAAGACGCGAAACTCAACTGCAAGCCTTCTTTGACAACGTGCAGTTTGTGTCCCCTATTCTAAAGCATTGTAAATGGAGGTCTTTTTTACAGGCGAATTTTTCGTTTATCGCACTCGTGACCGGTCATCGTGCATACAAACATTCGTACGCGCAGATCAAGCACAATGTACCTTTCTCAATGGCACTTTGCTGTGGATAAATATTAATATGCCGTGCTGAATATAACTTTGGCATTACTAGTCAGATTCTAATTCATATTTTACAGTAGCAATCTTCAGCAATTACAAAGGCTGATTTCGATCGAATGGGTGAATGTAGAACTTAGGAATTGGTCTTCTAATAACCATCTAAATATGGCTCGATTACATATTGGTTTTAAATGTATTCAATTGGAAACCTTAATTTGTATTAAGTGGTATGCGTCTGCATTTCTTTTCATTCACTATATCTTGTTTAGTGTAATTATGTTCTAAAACATTTTCTGATTAATATAATAAATAAAAAAAAATTCTAATTCCAAATTCGCTCTTCAATCTCTGAACGCTAGAACGCCACCGTCGTAAAATTTGGATAATCACAATTAACAATAGCCACACGGCCAACATTTTAAAAGCTGTGACGTAGGTACGCTCGATTCAATTTGCATGCCTGGAGCCTTCGTTAATGGAAGCGCACGCTGAAAACAAAGTGCCATCGACCTTAGCCAGCCTAAATAAGGACAAACAAAATGTTGATTTTGAAAAAGGAAAAATTGCGCGCACAAAACCATCTCTTTGAGCAGAAATACACGCCGCTCTCCTATAGAATCGAAGTCGTCCCGTATTATTCAGAATACATGTCCGTAGAGTTTCCGTAAAAGAGGCTGATCCACAAAAAGAAGGGAAACCATTATTTTATACGTATAAAGCATACGAGCGTTCTAAGTGCGTCCGTTTGTTGATTTTCACTTGAGAAGACAGATTAAATGATCTATGAAATAAACCATAGTCTCTAATGTAAGTGAAAACGAACCCCTGCTTCCTCAAACGCGACGCTACCTTTTGGACTATATGTTGAAAAATTACATACGTAGAAAGCACTTGCCACAATTTAGATTTAGTGTGAGTAGTAATACTATTATTATTATTATTATATTATATATTATGATACTATTGATACTACTGATTATATAAGCCAGTAAGATTTGCAATATTTGAGACGATCTTTAAATCATCTTATCTAGGCATCATTTTTGACTGTTTTGAATGTTGTGGTTTCGTTAGAAGGCGATATGCCACAGCGACCTTCCTGGTTTCCTGTCGAAGTTCTAGCAAAAGCTGATTGACGCATGTTTGCAGATGACTTCGTGGGGCACACTATCAACTCGAGTTGTTGGAACGTCTTCCTTTCTAACCAATACATGCTAAGGTGCTTTGCTGCTAAAAGCATTGGAACAGCAGAAAGTTAGAAAGCTGGATAAGACATTGCAGAAGGTTCACAGTGGCGAACGATTCCATTTCCTGTGATGGTGGCCAAACGGAAGCTGGTCACCAGACGAATCGTACCCTTCTCCTACCGTCTGGCGGCTTTTCTACTGCTCCTCATGTTGTTTTATGTGCTTTTTTTTTGAAGCGCACCCAGGAAAACAGACGTATCAAGCAGCCACCCAGTCGTCTGGCAGCCAGTCAGGAAACAGATGGCCAACGCATCGAAAGTACCAGTGGCGTCGGGCAGCTCTATAAGGTATTCAATAGAGACCAAACTTAGATCGGGCAAGTCTAGCCTTCTGACATTATGAACTATTCCAGAACGACACACGCTATTTTTCTTCACCACTTTTTTTCGTGTCAGTCGGTTTCTCGTCTTGTTGCTAAATCGCCTCACTACCACTGCTGTCCCCCTATCTTACAGGCCCACACTATTCTGGTCCTCGGCCATCCCCGGATATCCTGCGTAGTTACGTGCTGTCCAGCTACATTATGGCTTTCCTACGCCTCTTACGATTTCTTTGTGTTATGTATGATGAATGAGGATCGTCGAACTACGGAAGTGCAGGGATCGCAAACGACGAGACGGATCACGCGTCCATTGCAAGTGTTATGGTTTGTACGCGAATGCCACTTCCGAAACCTCTTCTTTTTACTGCTGAGCGAGCCTCGTTGTGGGGTATTCCGCTATTTCTAGATTCCTTTTCACATTCTCTGCTAGCACCTGATTCTGCCTGTCTCCTAACCTGCGGTACGTAAACAAACTGTCGGCTAGCGCAATTTTCATCTTTGTCGTAGATATAAATTAAAAGCAATAAAAGAACCTTGAACATTAAAACAGTTTTACAGTCAAAAGAATGACGACCGCGATTAATGGACAATCGTTTTTGTCTCAAACTGCACCCGGAAATTATCACAATAGTACGACCCGTGTCCGGGGTCGTTGGTGCTCTACGCCTGTGAAAGTGCCACGGTTCTACTCTATTGCAAACGTTTTATAAAAATATCACCGAACCAGCAAAACCGAACAGCGCCATCACGTTCACCGGCTTGACGCTACCACGGGTCGATAATAAATTTCTACAAGTCCGATTATCGCGTGCGTCCGCCCAATTATTTTTAGAAGTAATTTTGCGATACGTTCTGAACGGTTTCATCAGATTGTCGCAGACCGCAAGGCCATATCTTACACATGAATACCACCTAAAAAAACAATACCTTGAATAGGCCTAAAAAACAATGCTTAGTACTCGGCAGACGCGTTGGAATTTTCGGAGTAGTTATTCACGATTATCAAATTTTACAATGATCGGCGATTGAAAACGAATGGTGAATATTACCGAAACGCTCTATTAATTTTCATTTGTTTTTATAAATTAACAAGCCAATAAAAGATTGGCCGTCTGCTGTCAATATCTCAATTGTAAGCAACTGGGTCAGGCGTACTAATTCCGGCGAGGCTAGATATGGAATTGAATAATAGAGCACATTATAGATAATTGTTTATACGTACGGATAATCGTGAATAATGTATGAGAAATAGTTGATCTTTCCGTCCTTCGTTCTGTCGTAAGATACACGTACATTCTCTGCGCCACCGTTTATGTGTAAGTAAGGGAATGGACTTTCCTCTAATGTTCAACGAATTCGAATTGCTGTCCTATTTCGTTCAGATAACCGACTTGGATACATCTAGAGGGCGGACTAGGGATGTAGGTATCGGTATTCTCGGACCGTTCTCCGAACATTAGAACGCCATCGTCTAAAAAAAAAGTTAGCTCAAAGTTCCGGTTACCTATGACATAATAAGCAGCATGAGTTGTCTATCTACGAATAATCGTTTGTCTGTGTATACAATGCAATAATAGAATGTGTGGTGGGTTCGAATTCCCAAATAATAACAGTTCAATATGTGGCTCAGAAATACCAAATCATGTCGTATATGTGAATACCCCTATATCTTCATCACAAGAACCCATCTTCCCACATAAAGGGAGCGTAACTCTTTTGACAAGTATAATTGCACTCTACGGGCTTTTGATTTATTGTTTTTTTTTTATTTTATTTTATTATTCTTTTATTTTGGTTGCTTTCTTTTGGTAAATTTTAGTTGCAACAGATTGCGCTTAAAAATAGCGCTAAGAACTAGCATGCAGATAACGTCTTGAGATAGCATCCTTTATACCAAAAGCTATGTGACCTTCAAACGGCATGCATCAATAAACATATGTAGGGTTCATAAACTCTTTCTCTCTCTTCATTAATATTTTTTCTATTAACCTCTAACCTGGGTATTTTTACATGAAGCGGACAAATCTATGGGGCTCGATCTGATTTTCCCGGAGTTTTCTTCTGTTAGTCACTACCTTATTACATCTGTCTCTTTCCAGTGCATTAAGTTGATCTTATTATACAACCTAGACTGAGTCAATATCACTGATGTCAAGAATGGGCCTTATAAAGTGGGTGACATTTCATAGCAATGCCATACTCATGGGTATTTTGCGGTTCTTGTGTGACATATGGACATGTTGATAACAATACACTCGTTGAGCAGATCATACGCCAAAACGAGCAGAAAAAGAACAGGCGGAGCAGGGCATACCCGGGACCAACACAAGCCCAAGGTGGGAATAATTCTACTAACAGTTACGTTTGTCGATTACTGCATTCTTCTTGGACACCTCGATTATATACCTTCAAAATTAGGCTGTTTCAAATGCACACATGAATACTGGTTGCCAGAACAGGGCATCTAATTAGTATTCATTCGTACTACTCGAAGAAAAGCCAACGTATCGATAAATATGTTTGTCCCTAATAATTATTGATGTTAATAATTACGTTTACAAATGATTGTTCTCTAAGGTATCATTATGTACCTCCTCCGTGGCTATCTCCGTTCAAAGTAGACCATTATAGGTCATGTCCATGCTGCTACTGAGCCCGCTGCCGCTGATACGATCTGCATTATGCTAAACGCAATATACTCTCTAACGGCTTGGTCTGCCCGCCTGCCTTCTCAAACCCTGGTATTAAAATGTAGTGGCCTCCCCCAGTGGGGTCACAATATCCCTCTCGCCTTATGCTCAGTGATTTTTGTCCCATTATCTGATCGCGTTCATTCTATTCGCCAACACTGTGATCGGCCGTCCTTTTAGCTCGGCTTGGTTTTGCTTACTTGCATGTTCGCTCATTTGAAGGCACCCAAGGTTTAATCGTGTACGAATCCCGCGTCATGTAGGGCGGCAGGCGTATGCCTGCGCAGGTAGCCGTGGCGTTCCTCAGACCGCCCGTTCAAAGCATTTTCTCTTTAGTTATGTGTCTCCGCTTCTACCGCTTGCTCGACAGCTTTGTCTTGATTTTCTTCTAATTGTATTGATAAGAATTGTGACACCGCTCAGGTAGATAGTAACTTGTTCGATTTACAACGCTCACTTGCGGATCAAGGAGATACGCCAAGGAATAACGGTGGTAACTGAACCAGGATAGTCAAGCTGCGTATATGTATGAGATACAAAAACCCTCTGGCCGTTGTTAGCCTTGAGCTGGATCAGTTATTTTTTTCTCATAAAAAAGCTAGCGGACTGCGGTCCTTTACAGTACGCAACAAACATGTCTTAGACGTACTTACTAGCGTTCGTGCGGTTGATAAAGCTTTTTCGAAACACTAACATGTGGCGTTGCCAACAGACAAAGCACATGCTGCGGACTCTTGACTAACTTCTAGGAACCAATACGTATACGTTCGTTTATAATCATACAGCCGCGCTGTTTAACCACCGTAGAGTACGTCTTTGGCTAAATAATTGACTGGGTATTAGATTGAATCCAAGCAAGTTAATCAGATTGGGATTTCGGTCCGGGTCTCGCCTGCCTCGAAGCGATCCGGCATGCATGTACACGTATTGGCATACATCCGCGTATTACCAAGAAGATAGATCCGGGCTAGTTTCAAGCTGGACGTTGCCAGCCGCCTTCGTTTTGGCAAATACCTCCGCCTCACTTCCTGACTTCACCGGGGGTGATGCATTGGAAGTACAGCTCTGGAGTCTTTCGAATTCTCTCTAAGCAAGGTCACCCAGTTCAGTAGGTACCTCCTGTTACCGCCTCCCAGCTTTCCCTCTCCCTTTTCCATCCGTGCTCCGCTGTTCCACGTGCTCTGTATCTGACAAGCGACAGCAGCATTCCCCGAACGCATTCAACCGGTATATGCAGACCTTTAACGCAACTTTTAACTTTTAAACTGTAAGCGTACGAGTAGAAACTGATGCCAACAGCATTTCTGGATGAATAGCTTATACGATACGGGTAATTTATACTCTAAAAGAGGATTTTCTTTTTTGCTAGAACTAGTATCAGTGAGATCATAGAAAATAGAAAACATGTCGAAACATCGTTTTTAGAGAAGGACGTTGCTGCAACACTTCTAAGCCACAGATACCCATCGTATATATCGTTTACGACTGCGTTGCCATACAAGCTGAAAACAAAACAATTTTTAAAATAAACCTCCAAATTCACGAGGCGTTATAAATAGATAAAAAAAAATACATATATGTATATAATATATATAAGTAAATAATTTATTTATATACTACAGCGTTGGATTTTACTAGCTTCACGTAACTAGAGACTCTGTAGGGTAATGATGCTTAGAGTTATGCTCTTTTATTCGTTGAATGCCTATTACCCTATAAATGAATTGCTTACCTTATTAAAGAAAGATACAATGCGAAAAAAGACAAGAGCAGACAACTGAAGATACAATCATAATGAACTAATTACCTATGCCAGATACAGATCAGTTCACCCATCTAAACTGGTAGCTACTTTTAACTAACTATAACTCCTGTGAAACCTTAATACACTAAGTTACCTCCAGATAAGATGACGGGGCCTGTATTTTGAATAGTTCACACATTAATATACCTTTGATAACGTTTATGATAGAGAGTTTATCTTTTCATTTGAGCTCATATTGACGCAAGATCTACAACATTAGGGATGAATGGAAATTATTTATACGCGCTGACAATTGCTTGTTTGACTTTTCGTCGTATTGTAGAGAACAACAGCATCTACTCGAAGAAGTTTAATTTCAATGGATAGCTACTAAGGCATTCTATAGGGTTGCTCTAAGGTTCTAAAAGTTCTGCTCTAAACGTGAAAAAGCCAAAGTTCTTTGATATACATACCAAAATAAATATACTGAATACTTTAGCCTGGACATTGCCTAGAACGTTAATTGATGAGGTTCAAATAATAACTGTTTCTTGATTTACTCCGTATACCTCTCCACTGTCCGTTTACTTTTATATGTTATAAAAAAGTGCATAGGCATGATATAATTGTGCTATAAGCGAAATTCTATCTTGAATCCTGACTGCAAGAATGTCCAAAGACAAATGTACTTGGTGAGAAGTGATGTCCTCCAGTATGGAGCAGAAAAAGAAATGAATAGTTCCTTAGTAGCAAAAAAAGGCCACACTCATCCTTGTTCGAGACAATGTCACGCTAGATACGAAAACGGTCGTTTGAACCGTTCAGGTGAGAAAAGAACCTGAATGGAAAGTTCTTTTGCATCTACCATGCGAGTCAGACCTCGCACCCATAACTCACCATCTCTTTAGTCATGAATAAAACTTCTAAAAGTACATTTGATTTCTTCTTTTAAATAAAGAGTCTCAGTAAATGGCCAGATGACTTCCGCAATTTCAGATAATATAAATAGATTGGCTCAGAGATTAGAAACCGTCGCAGACAGTGACGGGGCAACGAAGAAAGCGTCATTACTTATGTATGAAACTAACACAACGCCGACATCTAGATATTTATAGATTTCCAGTCGAGACCAGATAAGATCACGTAAAGCAAACAGGCCACTAGCGAATCAGGCACAAAATCGAACGCCGTTGCGCTGACATCTTGACGTTTCTTGCAATTAGAGAAATGCTTTCGGCGCGTTTCCATGTCGATGATGGAATAGACGATGACATTAGAATGGAGGCCTCTTATCGAGCCTTTCCTGACCCTGCTAATCGAGCCTTTCCTGACCCTGCTAAAGTTAGAAACAGGCACCAATATTTGCGGAAAGTTGTACTGGCTTATTTCCGACAACAGGAGCGGTGGTAAGCAGTCTTCTTTTTAAAGACATACCGTTGCAGGCAATTTGGACTCGATTATTCCAATATGGAATCGACGATTCTTAGTTTTGGCTTGCATAAACTGTTCCAAAATGTGTGTAGAATCAAAAACAATGTTTCCTGTATTATGATATATGGATAAGAGCGAAAAGAGTAAACTCGTGGGAACAAAATGATCCGACATTTTACGCTACTACAACGTCCCACAGCCGTTACTTTTGCTCCGATAAGACACTACTTACCATAACGTAAACTTCGTCTTGTCGCCCCTCGATGGCGCCATCATTAATGACTCGACAAGCTAGATCTTCTTGCTCGGCTGTTAAAATGAAGGCGTGCGAGCAGTTTGTCATCTTCCGTAGCTGAAAATGGAATCAAGACAATAACAACAGCAAAAACGAACTATTAGACAGACCCTACAATGCGATAAAATGAAATAATTTCTAACTGGGGTGGTGAGCACAATGTGTGCACAAACGAAGACCTCAGAGGAGAAGGTAGGTAGCAAGCATAAGCACCAAGGCTTTCCTTGGTTGGTCATTGTAATATTATCTTATTCGGCCTTGAATCGGTTAGGAGAAGGCCGAAAACACACCAAGATTTTATTCGCGCCTATATTGGTCAGCATGCCTTTAAGATGCCTAAAAGCCTGTTGAAGTCCTGGTCTTTAGTGAGCTGCGGCGTGCAAAAGAATGTCAACAAAAGGTTTTCGTCCAACACGGGAAGATCTGTTGCAGAGTGAACCACGGGTTTCGACTAAATTTTACCTATCTTCATAGTGGTGGCCTTTCGTAAGTAGAGCCAGTAGACTGTTTTTGCTATTCTCACTTCCATTATTTAACCCATCCGGAAGAGGCCCAGGTCCCGCCGTGAAGAAAACCAATGTTTTTTTTTTAGTTGTGTTTTCACTATGGTCTTTGACCTGTCAAGCTACGGAGTTAGATTTCAAACTGTGCATGGTTTCATCCTAAATATAAATATATAGTTCTGGTATATTTGTAAATATGAAAACGTGTAATGTTCTTGCGTCTCGTTCGTAGCTAACTTCCTCTTCACATCATATACTTTTACGTAGTTAAACACTTTGGACGAAAGAACAGTGACATTTTTTTGTTCTAGCATCTGTGCTTATGTAGGTGCTATACTTTTATGTATCTCGGCTGTGAGAGGTTTTCTACGATAAAAACCATGATCTTTAACGCGCATCCTAGGTATAATAAGACAAGCTTACTTTCTAGTATTTTACATCGATCCTTTCTGTGGCCAATGGAGTTGATACTGAAATCCGCATCCAAATGAAACAAATCCAGACGACATGGACATCTATTCACATATTGCATATATAGTTTACAACTTTCAGATGAGATTATGCCTATTCGATTGATACATAAACCGCACTGTATATCATAACGTGGCCTAAGGCGATCCAGGCTTGGATTATAGGCTCTTCAACTTCAACAGTCGTCTAGATCGTTTCAGTTATTTGCATAAGGCAAAACACATGATTATTATCCCCGATAAGGTTCTTCTTAACTATAAGGGTGCTTGCATTCTAAAATCGAAACGTACATACGCATATTAAACAAACGACGTCCTGCCACTGAGGACCTCTAGCATAGGGCTGTTACAGAAGCCAACGATAGTAGAAGTAGTATTGTTTTCCTTCCTTCCTTCCTTCTTTATCTTCGGGTAAATTGGATCGTCTAGCCAGAAAATGACAACTGATGTGCACACAAACGACGACAATGTGTTACTGTCGCCCACAAGCGCGGATAGATTCAGCCATATTGAGTAGGTGGTACGCTATACGGCTGTGACACGCGGTTACGAAATACGTACACCCGAGGGCTCGTCTTTGATACCCAATTGCTGCATGTTTGAATGCTGCTCGTTATTTCACTGCCAGCTTTACCTGACACGTACAGACTCATGTCCACCTCGAACGATGTACTTGTCTATGTGGAACAAATCATTTATTTTTGTATATCTGTACTCTGTATAGAGTAGAATATTACTCTTCCGTAGCGCTCACACCTACAGCGGCACAGGTGGATAGTAACATGAGTCCATGATGTTTGCACTAGTTTTAACCGATTTTGATGAACAAAGGGTTGAGAGACTAGGCTTTGTATCAAATGGAAACGGCTTTACTCAATACGTTTATGTCAAATCGGGAATAATACGTTGCTTTAAATGTTGTTTTTTGCGGACTGTTTATCAATGTGTTTGTGTCTCAAGTCAAAAGAAATACTAACTAATATTTAAAACAGGGCTACCACCTTAAATAGATGCGCTTAAAACAAATCCAGGTAACGTATTTTAGAGCTATGCCATTTCAAAATTGACAGTTACGAGAGCGTACGGAAACATGAACATCAATGAAATCAATATAGTTATGAGTCTGCGTAAGCTAAATCCTATATTTCTGACCCCTTTGAAAGGCTTAGCTTTCCACTGTGAAACCAAATTCAGCAGCGTGTAAGATTTTATTTGGGTACACAATTAATTAGCTAATTATATCGGAGTATCAAGTACAATATGATGAGTCATATTGTACAATGTATTGTAAAATCTACAGTTAACTGGCCTAGTAATTTCAACAAAGCGCGTTACTGTACATCTTTTTACTATAGTCGTATATACGCGGACACCTATTTTGCTACTGCTAAGTATTCCTATAAATGGCTATGAAATTTGCACCGAATTCTGTCCTCGACTATAACTGCCGGAGATAAGAACAGTTGAAAGAAAACACACTAAATAAAGCATTTTATACGCGCTATTTTATTCCCACAGGGAACCGGCTAAACATTTCACCACTAGCATCAAGCATAGTTTGTCTTTGACTTGTTTACCTTCTCTTCGGCGTTCTTAAGACTACGTGAAAAAAGTACGACAAAGGGAACGTATCATAGATGTGCAGCATTCTACTTTCCTTGGGCTGTCCCCTAGTCGAAAAAAAAATAGCGACAAAATGTATCACTTGCGACACTTGCTACATGCGTCAGACTTGCTGCCGGAACATGCGCCTTCACATCCTAGGCCAATTTTGCGGAACAGCGGGTGTTCGTGCGTCCAGGCACGTATACACTGGATTGTATCGCAACTCGACATTGACTCCGGGGGACTCAGATCGACACATGCAGGGGCCACGGAGGAGTTCAATGCCACTAAAATTCAGAATGACCAAACGTGCTGTGTTGCCTTGTTAAGCGAGGCTGGTCTTGACTAGAAATTTCCTGTAGGCCGTGGGCCTATCTACTAGAACAAACTTCGACCGGCTTTGTGTCGATCGGCTGATTTTCTGGAGCTGTTTGAACGACATGCAGGAAATATGCCTTTAAATAATGAAAAAAAAAAACCAACCAGAACTTCCCTTTTGTCCAGATGTCAGATTTTAACAAGGGCCGAGGAAAGGAGAAAATAAGTTGAAGACAAATTAGGAGGAACACTTCTTTGTTTTGAACAACCTGTCTTTTAGTTGTTTCACTACTAAACCAATATTAATCAACTATAACCGTAGAAGATAGACAGAACGAGTGTCCTTAAGCATGAGCCAAGACTGGTCTTCGTATTATGATAATTCTTGTTTTTCAGTAACAACAAAACTATGGTCTTGCAAACAAGTCGTCCAGGTATCTCTATTTACCCCGGTGTGCATTTTTAAGAACATCTCCCACTGCAGAAAGATAATGATTAGTCCCAAGTAACTGTCCGAAAAGCTTTACGGGATTTATCTATAGACGTTATTGATACTGCCATATGTTTAAACACTTTCTATGCCACTATTTATGTATTCTTATTTTGTCAATCTACCTTTGTTTCATTCATAGAAAGGTACTGTCGTCGTAGCTTGTGAGGACCGCATACCTCTGTATGTTAGCTCAAATTGGACAAAAAACAGAATAGACTGCAATGAAAAAATTCCACCTCCAACTTGCTGCTTGAAACAAACTTGCTATACTTCAGTACGCTAGGTTACGTAGTCACTATAGTGAGTCTAGTCGAAGTGTATGGTGAGTTCTCTTCAATGCGAGGTATTAATAGATACAGCCGTACAGTTATTTTTAGCATTTTCTTAAATGCGTAAACGACACGGGACCTATGAATAAGACGAGCTGACCCGGCAAATAAAGACAAGAAACAAATGCCAAGAAACGATGGCGTCTCTAGTAAAGCTTATTTGTAAATGTGTGCCTTCTGTATATGTATATATATATATTACATATATGCCCTATGTAATTATTCGATGGGGCGGCATAAGTCTGAGAGGCCAACGTACATTGCTTTGATACGATAAACCCGACCATCACTTGTTGGAATTTCAGAGTTATGGCGTATTGTTACCGTACTGTTTCATAGGTCTGCTGGAAAAAACAGATAGGTCGAGCAAGACGCGCTAAGTATCGCGTAAGAGCTCAAGATAAAAACAATAAAATAACAACAAAAAAATAAAAAAAAAAAAGGGTATATATAGACTAAGAGAAAATGTATGATATTACGAAAAAACGAGTCCAAATGCTTGCATACCAGCACCGTTTAAAACATCACAGCTACTATTCACTCTAACAAGCAAAACAAGTTTGTGTTTGTTGTTACAAAAGTAAACTCAAAATTCATTTGTATATTTAGCTAGTAATCTATTCAGCTGTCTCTTTTTAAGTAAGAAATTTAACTATCCTAATTACACTATGTCCAAATAATTAAGTTAATCTAAGTTAATCTAAACAACTGTAAAAACTCATTTCGTACTCGTCCAAATAACCCTGTATATACCTGCAACTACTTAGTCGCTAAAAACAATTGTTTTTTGGTTAGTGGCAGCGCAAATGCAAAGCTAAATATTCAAGGCGAGACAGTAAGACGAGCCTAGGTGTTTCGTAACTTCAGTTTCGTTCGTAAGTTACCGTCATTCGAATGACGATACTGTAATTAAGACCCACGCGATATTTAATATTAGATCGATATTTTTAGCCTGTCTTCTACAAACGTACGGAGAACTGGCTTTCCGGTAGCGGCGTACGTCCGTTGAGATGGCCCTGTGCCTTCAATACGATGTAAACTGTGAGTGTCACATCTAACATTGGCTAAGCAGACGGCCTCATAGTAAAAAGCGCCAATGTATTTGATGTCACTACTCGACAACATACACGGCGGGTCTCGAACGAAAACACCATATCTAAAGCAACACATCATTCTAACTAACTATAAAATGTCCTCCTAATGAGAAGATAAGATCAACGTGGCATATTTGCCCCATGCAGTCATTGCCGACTTGTTCTACCAGATCTAGTTAGTGCGCGGATTCGCGTTTAATATCTGTGATATACGTCCATATACGCAGACCGCACTCATGCCGAGGCTTACATAGCTGTATTTATTAACCTTAAGCTGATAAAAATTATGGCTAATACGGACACTACGAACGCTGATCATTAATTCTGCTATCTTAAAACATCGAGCTCTCTAAGCAACACTGAAGTGCAAAACTTTCCAATAACAGCCCTCCGACAAAAGCTCAATTAAATAATTTACTTCGGGAAAAGAACACCGACTTTGTCGGGAAACAATACAGTGTGGAGGGGGGTAACCGGGGCAATGTGGCAGGAGACGTAAAGGCGTCGTCTTCCTGATATCCAATGATATCAAATGTACAATGTGTCTTCACACTTCGTACATAATGGAATTCTGACAAATAACGCAGTCCCAGCATGGGTCGAACCTAGTTGAATATCATTTGCCGTAATCTTCAGTGAACTGAATGCCTTCGACTATTAGTTGTATGTGAACAAGTCCTTCGAATGACCTCTTCGATATATTACTAAGGATCTGCCCCTCAAGGAGGTCTAACCGGGAGATTCCTGCTGGAGCTATTGGTTTTTCCAGCAGACCTATAAGACGACATGGTAGCCGAGTAGCGATTACTAGGAGAAGTGTTAAAGCTGACTTACGTAACGGTTGACCTTCGAGTGAAGTTCGCGACTCGACGATCCAAAGAGGCTTCCTGAAAAAAAATCAACGAAAAATGAACGTCAGATCATATTTTGACGTGGGCAAACCTTTCTCGAGATAATATATAAGAAATCATATCAAGAACACGAAATCAGCAAAATAGTTCTATTTGTACAAATTCTCAATATAATTAGATAAAGTTTTCCGTACCGTTCTGTGTTGTAGAATTTTTCTTGGGATCTATGTACTACTGCCATACCTTCTGAATCTAATGAACAACTCGTCAACATCACATGAGTTATTCAACATTGTAGCAATGAACTGACTAGATAGTTAAAACAGGGAATAAACACAGGTCGTTGTAAAAGCGTGATTCTACACCTACAAGTTTTGAGTTCTCCAAGTGTACGCCATTCGTGCTAGTCATTACGAGCAATCCATCATCAACCGTAACCAACGTATGTAAATTGTTAATTTTTATATACCGATGGTAATCGAATAATTCCGCTTATTTTCCTAAAAAACGATGTTTAACAGCTCAATATCGACACAGATATAGATATTAGTGTGTTATTACAATTGTTTGCATTTTCCTATTTTAACATGCATATATTTGTTTAATTATATTTACCTGAGCGCTCTATTTTAATATAATATTACGCACAAGGAAAAATAGCGAAGACTGCATACCAGTATTTTGTATACTAATCGCGGCACCAGATAACTTCCCAAAACGGCTCGCGTACATCCGTACATTTATCGACGTTAATGGCGCCAAGTATTCTGTGCGTTCGTCCCCCATAAATAGAGGCAAACTCCGTAGGGACTTCAGATCAAATTGTTGCCTGAGTTGGTGCAAGCGGTTGGTTATCCATTTCGTGGGGAATTAACGCAGCGTCTTTCCCGTCCTTCGTTCGGTCCGTCGTCACCATTGATTGCTACCGTTTTGAAAAAAAGACCCATTAGGAGTGTCCAAGAGGGATGAGACCGCCGTTGACAACGGGAGATTTAGGAATCTACAGTTGACGACAACCAAGGACCAGTGGGAATCGGTACGGCTTGGGCGTCAAAGAAAGCACGAGATGCGGCAATAGACAGTGAAGCCCAAGCAACGTGCAAGACCAGGGGCTGCAATGTGCACAAACCGCGAAAGAAAGTTGAGTCCAGTTTAGACCGAACGATTGATCAACAATCTGACCTCAATCCCGGGGGGAAATAGTGCGGTGCCTGCAGTGAAGGTACTATTGTAGTTGGAGTTGTTTTCTCCTGAGCGATGGTCTTTTTTATCTCTGACTCATTCAGATAGTGACAGGAGTCTTAGAAAGACACACATGCTTGTTCCTAGGTTGTCTCGTTTCTGGGACTGCTCGTAGCTTGCAAGCCCATACCAACTTGCTGACATCGCTCCAGCAGCCGGCTACTGATAGATCTCTCAGAAAAGAGGTCCTAGCCCTAGCTAGAGCCCGGCAGGTAAGGCTACCGCTAAAATCGCTGCCGTCAGTTAGAATGTAGGAGGAGTAGAAAAAAGGAAGCCAGTGACTGGTGAGCTGTGATCAAACTGGGGAGCGAAGAAATGATGCCGCAGTTTCGCATCCGGGTCAACTTTGACGTTGTGGAAGGGTGTGCAGGTGCGGGAAGGCGTGGCCACAAGGGAAAGAACAGGGTGCTCACAAGCGGTGCCAGAGGTTAAAGGGAGTGCAGGGAGCGGTTTATAACACAAGACGCTACGTGGAATTTTCATTCTTGGCGGCAAATAAGCGAGTTTTGGATCACTATCTACCACGTATCATTGTGCTCCGTAGGATTTGTCCATTTAAACGTCGTGTAATGTACCTTCTGTACATAGCTTAGTATCGTTAAGGTTACGGAGCTTTAGAAACAAGCCGACAACTTCATCTTCAACGCCTACGTGGTAAAATTACATGCTGATCTCAGTATGGTGCAACGGATGTACTATAATAGATGATCTTTACTTCGTCAAATGCCTATTGATGTACGGGATAGAATGTGAATATGAATCGTTGAATCCTCAATTCATTCCAGACACCCACCAAGATTTCTATGCAGTAAAAATATCCTCCAATATGTGGGCTACATTATTTGTCGTGTCGTATAAAGACGTATGCAGATCGCTCCCTTGAATACTGTTAAACATTTGCTGAGCATCGTATATTTCTAGGGTACCGTTCTTCTGTGAACTTTCGAAACTGCCACAACGTTAATCAAAGGCTCGAAGGGTGTAACATATGTGTACGTTTCAATGACTACAAAGGCGATAACAAATTATTTTCGAAAAACAGAAACGCCCACTTATAGAATAAACTTCACAACGAACTAGCAACAGCAACGCCAGAAACGAGCGCTCTGCGAAGTCTCCATCAATGAGCACATACAAAATAAACGAATAAACGAAACATACACTTGACAAAACATTTGTAAACACTTGTAACGTATACGAATCCATTCGCAAATGTCTGTCTCGTGTTTATGAGCACAGGACCTAACAGGTCTTACAATCGCTATAAGATTTTTGTAAATGATAAAAATACAGAAAAATCAAAGACTATGATAGTTAATAGAGGTCATCGACCATATTAAGTAGCAAGTTGTAGAAAATCAAATTATCGTTAATGGTTCTTTTAGGAATCGCGAATTACACGAAATGGCGCATTTGGCCTTTTTATAGAGTTGTCCAGATTTCCATCACATAGCTTCTTATTGTTGAAACGGCAATAGAAACTGCCGTCCAATATAATATAATGCAATCCAATTCACCATCGTAAATGAACGTTGGTGAATGAACGCTTTTCCAGGAACTGGCGATTATCTCACATACATATCTCCTTTTTGTCTTATTCTTTCTCCAACTGGAGAATATTTACCGCATCATTTTGTTGTGTTCCTTTCGTAACTCGTACGTGCACCCACTGACAACACAGCCGTACGATGCTTTTCCTACTACTTATGCTATCTATTCCGACACAATTTTTTCCCTTCTCACCTTGGCCTATATTGAAGCAACTGAATAGTCGCAACCTTCAGCCAGGCCCACGTTATGCTTCAACGGTTATCGACAACGCCGTGCGAAAGATAAGTTGCCGTTGCGATATTCGCTAGAAGCGTTGATGCCATCGATGCGCTAGTTGGGCCTTCAGCCAGTAGCAGACCAGCAAGCGAAAGAGTGATTCAGTGTAAATGCAGAGGGACCTAAGCCTAGCTAGGCTAGACAAAACACGATATAGCACACCGCACATGGTGCCCGAAATATGCGTACAGCAACGCCGTCTATCCATCCATCCATCTACCCTTCTATGTTGTAACAGTAGCGGCTTGCAACGCGGTTTGTAGTCAGACCGCTGAAGAGCTAACTGACTGACCGACCGACCGACCGACCGACCGACCAAACTAATCAAGCGAAGCTGGTGGCGGGCACATTATCTCAGCAGGGAACTGAGCCAACATCCAGCAGCTCCTAGCGGCCTTCTTTCGCCAGCCTGGCCCACTGTTTGCGGTAGTGAGAGACGCTACGGTATAGACGCATGCGTGTGGTGAGATTGTTCGTGGCTATGCTCGTCACTCACCCTGCTCCTCGCTAACCAACCTGCTTTTCGCCGGCGGCCGGAGACCGACGCAATGGCTGTAAAGTTTAGGGTCTCCGACGGCCTCTGACGATTTTTAATCAAATTCGGCTCCACCTCTGCCCTTGATCTCCTTATGCCACAGACCTTTTGCCTTCACTATGGACAAGCCGAAAAGGTACCGTCGTCATTGCGCTGCGCAGTCCACTAGGAATGCTATTGGGTGAACATTCGATACTAGCCCGATTTCTAACGGTTCTGTAAAATCAACATTAGTAAAAAGTCGGCTCAACGGCAGAACGAGCTGCAATAAGTTTACGACCCACTGATCGAATCCCTTGCGTATGTGGTTGGTTACTGAAGCAGCGAAAGAGGACATCTAGTTGACCTGTCTTTAAACGAACCCTTCGAGCATTTTGGTGTTGACGCAGGTTCTTCCATCGACGAAATGCTGGTCGGTCACCGTGCAGGACATCTTTCTCTGCTGTTCGGCTTTTTCACAGTAGCAGATTCGGGTGTGCAGCGTCGCGAATGGCGGTATAAATCGAAGGTGGAAACGTGAACGCATTAAAGCATTCTAGGAGACAAATACAAACTAAAATTCTGGAGGCTTCCAAGTCAGAGTCAATTCGAGATTTCCTATTGAGTGAATATAATGCAGATTTTGCTTCCTTACGCCTTATGTCAATAGCCACCTTGGATTTTGTAACAAACAGCCAGCTATAAGCCAATGTTTTTTTGATTTTTTTTTTCAATCAGTTTGTCTACTTGGTACAACAGCCCACTTTTTAGTGATGTTTATAGTACCTTTCATTTCTGTCCACTTTTGTTTATTCATCGATTGAAGCAAGTTGTAGAGAAATAGGAAATCGATAACTCTTACTTTTCCTATTGAAATTTCTTTATATTCATTCATGTTCTGTCATTTGTTGACTGTGTTTTTTAATATTATACCCCGCTTACGCAAAGCATCCTTACGACTCTGATCTTTAATAAAAGCTGTTTATACGGCCACCACAGAAGTGAATTCGACCATTCAGTTTATGGGCGATGATCTGAGATAAAAATAAATACGAGTACACCTGACTCCTGCTATTAGAAATTACAGACCCTGCCTCTAAGCAATCGAAAAGGAGGCAGATACAACCTCGATTCGATTCATTCTAGACATATGTGAGGGCAGCCTTGCCTTAAACCTTGCCTCACTAACCATTATTACAGAATTCAAATGATATCTGCTTCTGCTGTGAAATAGACAATATTATTACATAAATTGAATGAAACCAGAGACCGATCAGAACAAGCTAAAAAAATCTATTTGAACTTGAACAGGTACACGAATATTCGCATAAATGCGCCGGGTCTTTACCTTCCAAGCTATTTCAATAAACATTCGACGAAAGCATCGTAATGAACCAATAAAAAATTGTTCATCCATAATAGACAAGAGGCACCCGCGCAGGTCCGCCATGGGTCGAGGTGAAATGGGACTGTATGGACCGCAGCAATTTGGGCATATATGAAATATGCCAATCTTACAAAAGAAATGAAACGAAAAATCGATTCAGAGTACAATTCAATGTTTGTAGTTATGCGCATCTGTGTAGACGCGTGAAGTTCAAATGAAGTATCGTATTTTCGCACTCATCATACCACGCGTTACATGGGTTGTCACTGGAAAAAGTTTTACTAGCATAAGGCATCGTTCGACCCACACAACAGTAAGCGCATTACAGATAATTATTTACATCGAATAATGTATAACTACGACTGGTTTTGGTCTGCACGGCGCTTAGCCATATCAGAAGGACGCACGATGGAAGAATTGTGCTATTGACCCTCAGCCTTTAGGTCCTGCCTGCTTCCTTTCATGCCATTAAGCAGCCCCATTATTCATATGAAACATTCTTAGCAGAAGTACGCTGCTACCGGTACTAGTGCAACTTAATATAATCGCTCTCCTTTCCGTTTCACTGCAAACGTTTTTTTTGAGAGGTTGCGCAGTGCGGTACACAAAATACGGCAAGGACCTTATGAAAGGATTACGAAATGGCCTGTTCTAACAGGCACTACCTATTCAATGAATAGGAGCATTGTGTGGTTCAGCCAACGGAACTGATTCTCGGTTTCGAGCTTTTACAACTTCCTTCAAAAAAAACGTTCAGAAAAGTTTTTTTGAGAAAAAGCTGTTGAACAGTTGGATTTTGAGTCCAGAACAGCATCTACATCCGAACGAACTCGAAATTTTTTTATATGTTTTGTATTTTACTAGTACGTTCAATACTGGCTGTTCTCAATAAACTTCAGAAACAGATTTTTAAAGCACACGTACTCGAAGCGAACAAACGCGAGCTACGAAAAGATCCTGAGCTGGAATGACACGATTAGAAGCCAGTGTTCCATAAACATAAACATACAAACGGCTTAGGTGTAAGCAATTGAGGTTTCTGGTTTTTTGCTTCGTATAGCATGAGTTGAGATAAACAATTAGCGTAGAGAGCTTCCGGCAGCTACCGATTTTCAGTGCCTCGTCTACACTAACCTCATTTACTGCTCTGCTCGCTACTCGAAACGTAAGCCACTGCCCTCAAGGTTGCCTTAACGCCTATTGTCCTTTGAGACTTCTTGACCTTCGGGTAAACACGCAGAAACACTTCTTCGCCGAGCTTGTCCATGACCAGTGGTCGCCACACCCGGCTTTCGATGGTTCACCAATGGTTCCTCTGTTCTTACGTAACTTATATTCTTGCATATTACGTCAAAGGAAAAGCCTGTAGCAATTTAGCATCGCCACATTTGCGATGTTTCGAGTTCGTTGTTGCATTCGATTCGCTGACGGCTGCTGCTAGACGTTTTCAGAGAACGTTTCCTCTGAAGAACCATATTTTTTTGAGCCTGTATTTATTTCAGTCGTAGAATTCGTCACGCGAGTCGCTTAACCTCCTGATAAAAAATGTCAATAGAAGACTCTTTGGAGCCGTTGTTGGAGCCTTTTTTTTAAATCTCCTTTCAGATAATTTTACCGCAAGTGCATCATGCAGGCCGGACCTACCGGTTAAGGTTTTTTTTTCTTGGAACTAACCAAATTACTATCATGTGTCCCTTGACAGAACAGTTCCGCAAAAATTTGGAAAACAACCCTAATATAGATAAGTAGTAATTATGTTACTACTTCCACCCTAAATATTTGATAAGTAATAATAATGAAATACACATATTAAAATTTGATTTTATGTGTTTTAAAATAAAACTCACCTTTGGCAGCTCGTAGATCAAATACTATTATATAAATGGTTTAGCGCCATCTTTATCACTCGTTTTGTCGCTCTAGAATCGCCCTGATATTCATTTTCATACTTATTGAACGATTGTTATTTTCAACATACTTATGAACAAGAGACATTTGTATTGACGAACAAATATATTAGTCAAATCTAAAGATTCTAGTAGATTAATAACAATAGTCCGTTAAAAAATGGCTCTATCCTCTATAGAGAGCAACGTAGAAGAAATAATGGCATCCAAATGGGCAGTTGTTATTGGTGCGACAAAGTGTCCCCGACAGGACCAACCATGCCTTGCCCAAATATGCCGATCAATTCAAAAACACTATGACTAAACACGCTCCGCTAGCTTCTTTAATGTAAGCACCAGAACGAAGTTAGGGATGCGCTCATACAAAGCACCGGAACCGATCATACGGGGTCTGCATATTCCTTCGAATCCGCCGTATGCGTAAAAAATCGGGCGCAGCTACTATACTTCTCAACGGAATGGGTCATAGCACTTGAAGGACGATTATCGTTGCGTAATTTCTCTACACGCATACATATGTTGTTACCAAGCGAAACTTGACCATTGGGAAATTCGGAACTCCTACTACTAGGCCCGAAATCTTTAATAATTTTATTACTTTTCGCAATTTAGCACTAACCAATTAGAATATAAATATAATCCTTTACTGTCGGATCTTCAAAGGTTGGTTTATTTTAATTGTTGCTCTCTATTTGCAATACTAGCAAACAGATGGCTATCTGGCTGAGGTGCACGAAGCTATACAAAATACGGCAGCATGTTTTGCTAGGTATTAACGATACTGTTCTCTAGTCCAATGAATACTTTTTTTTCGGAAGAACGCCACAATAACTTAACTAATTATAGGAAAACTGCTTTAGTCTGTACACAGAAGTACCTGTTTAGAAGTAGATTTTTTAGAAAACCTAAAGAATCAGGCCAAGTTCTATCACAAATCCCGGGCCTGAATGTCGTCGCTACATTCCAGGTTGGTAGACACGCGAAAGTATAGGAATTACAAAGTATTCTCGAAGCCAAGCACGAGAAACCTTATACCTTACGTGCAAAAGCCAACCAAATAGAAATGTGAGGGCAATCAGGAGCTTGTCCGACTATTTTGTCTGGCATGCTAGCAGAACTGAATTCAGACCAGGCAAAAATGCAGCACCGCATATTAAAAGAAAAAGAATGAGATATCGAGAACAGTTCTTAAACGCCGTCATGAGGACGCTTATGCCTAGTAATCGCTCTATACACTCCCTAATCTCGGACCATCAAGCTCATCGTGGAGGAATCATAAATAAACGACTCATAAAGAAGACAAGGCGTTAGCTATTTGCGAAAAAATCTTACTAAACCATTATGCATAGCAATATTTAGTAGCCAAAAAGCTATGGGCGATACAATCAAAAACCATTAGAAGGAACCGGTTACAAAGCCAAATGATGTCTTGAGTAACCTTACGATTCCTAGAAATACGTAACGCGCAGGGCGAAGATACCCTGTTTACCTAATTGAACGTTTCTTGCCTTTATTGTTTTGTGGGTTACTGTCGTTAGAATGACTTCTGTTAGATGTCTCTAACATAATGAGGACAAACTTGTATTTTACCCTTCCAAAAGAAATCGTGCGCATTTTTCTGAAAATACATTCGCAGAGCCACCGAAGCTTACCCACTTGTTGTCACAAAGGATTATCGGCTAAAAGCACGTTTGACACAATCACTACATGCGTATGATATTTTCTAAACTACCTGGCCTCTTTGTCTTAGGCTGTCGATAGATTGTATTTTGATGCCAACAAATGCCTCGGTACTATATCAAAGAGTAGCCATTTCGAAATTTGCAAACAAACAGATCCTTACAAACGTAATGATGAGTATTCTGCATCATACAGACTTTACAGATGATACTAGGTTCGTATTAGGAAACCGGAGTAAAACCTTCTATTGATATGTTGATAACCTCAACTATTTTATTAATGCAATTATCTGTATCATCAAACGAAGATTTGATGAGAATGTAATAATGTGCACAGGGCATTGATGCGACGTTTACCCATTTTCTAATGAGGGCATAGTTCTATTAGTCTGAATTCGAAGCGAGCCCCCCATTAAGGTTTCGAAAGGGGCGTTTCTGTTGCTAGGAGACGCATAGGAAAATTTACGATCAAATTATTGGAACGTTCCGTGTGAAAGGCCGTTCAACATGGACCTCTGAAAATTGCTCATATTGTAACTCGCTTTAGTAATGTACTAATATAATTAGCACTAGCAGACAAGACGCGGTCCTGTACATAAATCCTAAAGGGTTATTTACCGCAGTGTACATTTAGCGAACGGAAGGTTCGAATAGAATATAGAATAGACATCAATTTTAAAGTTTTTAAAACCTTCTTTTGAATCGATCTTTTGATCTGGATGGTTTGGAATTGGTCTGGATGGCAAAAAAATATCTTTTACTAATAGTACGCTTGCCACAGATAGCCCTTCTGAAAGGATATAGTGAAGATCAGTTAAGAATTAACACATGATCGTTAACTAATTGAAACCTCATTACTCATAAGTCAATGATGATTTATTAGTGCAACTTGGCATGAGTCCCCATAAAAATTTAACAAGGGGGATTCATTTCATACTTATAAGGCTCCGTGCTATTGGCAATGCGAGGTTCCATGTCATGAGTTATCTGAGCAGTGACGTGAATCCTTGTTAACGAATTGAGTCGGCAGGAGAATCCATATATATATATATATATATATATATATATTCGACCTTGCATTGAAAACAATGTAATCAGGGTTTCATTACTTTATTAAGTGTGCCTCTTTGTGCATCCACGTTTTTACCAAAGACAGTTAACTAGTTTAATTGTTTTGTATAAATTTCCGGTCTCTGCTCGTTTTCAGTGATATGTCTTCTACGCATTAAAAGTTTGTGTCTAATTCACAAAGAGCTATACTTGGCATTCAGCTATCTATGTGCTCTAATTGACTATAGAAGAATATCAATTTTTTTCCTAATGTAGCTTACCTCAGCTAGTTTCGGTTAGAATTTTCAGCTGAGACCTAACCAGGACCAACCAGTTTCTTAATTTCCTTCTTCCATTTTTACTATCGATTTTTCTCCTCATTTTCGTTGTTCAAAATTTTCATTGGTCCACACGCCTGTCGTTGGTGCTTGCGGCGTTGCCTGCGACCGCAGACTCTACTTTGTTTCCCTTTTCTTTCTGTGGGCAAGCATCTACTTAACGTCGTCACTTGTCGGCGCGACTGTCGTTTTCAGCGGGGGCGGGCATATCTAGCGGCGTGAACGGGCAGTGAGATGCCGAATGTTTCAACGGTTACCGCTGAACTCTACAAATTTCTGTTTGTCTTTGCGCAAGATTTTGCGACTTAGCGTGCAACGATGACAGCAGCAGTAGTCCAATTTATATAATATATCACAACAGATTTACAATAAGTGAATAAACGAAGTGGGAACTTCCGGTTCTGGTGTTCTGATGTGTCGCTGCTCGGCTGTCAGGCCGTTGGTTGGAACGCTCAGGCACGACTGTAGAGCGCGTAGCTGGGTTGACGCGACGCGTATCAGCAAGAGTGTTTCAGTTAAGCTTATAATCTATCTTATTTATAGAAGATTATACGAGTTACACCCAAGCCAAAGCGACAATTATGGATTAGGGAAAGATTAACCGCAGTAGAAATAGCGGTATCTCTCTTATCCTAGCGCCAGCTCCGCGATCCTCTCCAGTTAAAGGAAAAAAGGTATATGGTTAAAGAATGTGCCATATAGTTTACACATAATAGAAGAAGCACATCTGGCAATAAAAAAAAGAGCCGAAACTTTATCCTTTGAGAACCAAGAAAGCCAAAGATTGTCACCTATTCATTTAGACTATTTGACCTAATTTAAGCGTACGCTCGCGCAACTCCTGTTTAGATAAAATCAAAGTTGAATGATAGTAAGAAGCTATAGGGAAAATAGGTTACCCATGTATTACTACCGTCAAGCAAACGGTTGCATCACTGTTTACAAAAAGTTATTTGAAAAAAAACCGGCGACAAGGATTAAAAATATTGGGCTGAATTAAGGACGTATAGTTACGTAGTGTATTAATGATATATACAGTAAAAAACAAAAATATTTAACAACATTCTTCGCTAACAGATTGCATATTTGTATTCCAATTCGCATATCTAGTAAAAACTTATGACAGAAAATGTCTAGTCATGCTTGCGAAGCTAGAAAACCGTAACATATACGGATTTCAGTGCTATCTATTAAAAAGAGTTTGGCCTTATGTCATCCAGACTACCCTGATATTCCTTACTAAGGACAGGTATATATTCACAAGATTCAAACACTGTGATGAGCCTTTTTAATTTTCCTAGCTATTTTCGGAACTGGTTGGCCTTGATTATTTTAATAGGCTGTACATTTTGAATACAGGCATCAGATTGCCGAAATTACTTATCGCTATGATTAAGGCGAACTTCACGATCGTTTTTGGCAAAGTTGGGAAGTTAACAAAGCGAAATGATTTGATTTTGGCAAGTACCTACAAACAAAATCAGAGTCTTTTTGGAACTGAAATCGCGATGTAGAACTATGCGTGTAAGTCAAGCAAATCTTAAGTGTTTCTCCTCGCTTCAGGATCATCCACGTAAACAGTAACGAATGATCAACAAGATTAACATTAACAGACCGGTCACTACCATGATGCAATCAAAACGTTACTGCCGTCGTCAGAACGGGCTTCCTCGCCCGCACACATCATAAAGAAACGCCAAACCATTAAGCGGATAGGAGATTACAGGATGATCGAGAATATCTACTCATTTCTACAGTTCCTTGAACATAGACACTACAAGGACGTAACTTTAATACTCGATAACTATCCCTCAAAAGTATGAACCACGAGTACTCCCGAAAATGCATTGCAATTTAATTGGACCATTACGAAGTGACTGGCAATCGCTTGAATTTACTGCAAGAATCTTTTATACAACTCGTCCGGGGAGCGGGAGCGGGAGGGGGGGGGGGGTACTTTGATGGGAGAACGTCTGCCCACTAGCGTCATACGCTTGAGACCTTGATGAGAATTTTCCAAACGGATGGGTTGGACAAAAACGTCCCGTTGAATGTCCCGAAGCTGATGTCAATAGGCTTTTCAGCTATGGGAATATCTTAAAGATAAGGTCTACGTTGAAAAGCCGGCAACACTGGAAACAGTCTCTTTTGAGTCTGTGAATCAATCGGCCACCGTTATTAGCGAGTTACAGAGCAGAGCAGTAACAATATTGAACACCTACGGTAGGAGGGAAGGTTATTTTGCATTATAAATATTTACTATATGTAAATAAACACCGAAGTGATAGTAATTCAAACTACGTATACATTTTTGGATCGTTTTCTATATGTACCTAAGCAAACGAAAACATTTGTTCTCAGATGACAACCAACGCGAAAATTTAGATTCATTTTTTTAGGGGTCATAGTTCGCTACTACACCTCTACTAGTTAAAAGGATGAAACTTGTTTTGCATTGTAACTCTATAAAACACAATGAAACGCAAAATCGACTTCAGTTGAAGCTTCTTCCACAAGCAACTAATGTCGTGCTCAATGGCTTGTCGCACAGAAAACTGAGTCCGGCTAAAAATTTTTAAAAGAAGATCTAATAGATTGCTGGGAGGTTGTACTCATCAACTCGGTCGACGGTAATCAACATGCCTTCACAAAAAATAACACACCTGGCGGTTTCGAGTGGTTAATTAACGACTGTTAATTAATGACGCAGTTAGGCGATCTGAGCCGCCTCTTTTCGTTACTGGCCTGGTTTTTTAGCCGTAGAATTTACTTTTTACGTGCATTTATACACCTCATCGAGTTTGCTGGGCACGTACATACGCGTTAAACGAGCGAATAGCCGTGGCATACTCGGATGCTTTAACATGTTAATGAAGTTGCTTCTCGGCAAACGGTTTCCTTAATGGATAAAATCTCGATTGGCATATTGTGGATTTCTGGGTAAAACTAGGTTGACGTAGCTAGCTTGGATTTTAAACGGCCAAAAGTCCTTACATGGACTAGGCTTCTTGGACTGCGAGTAAGCGAAAGCGAATGACATGAGGATCCTGCCGAAGCGTTTGATCATACGCGGGGTAGAGCGTGGCACTTATTTCCGTACTATTGAGCCGTTCATTCCGTATAGACGACTCACTCGGACCATTTCGCGTCTGTTACCTGTTGCCTAGCGTAAGCTTATTTTGTCTTGAAAGAAATTCCGTTTCGCAATAGCATTGAGTACCATGCAACGTCCTTTGGTATCAGGAGCTTGCTTAATTGATCCTGGTGATTTCTCTACAAAAACGACCGTAGTATAGTAGTCCGCGAATGAACACAGAGATAGGCATACATTTTTCGTCTCATACAACCACAAATAGCGATTACTGATTTATCATATAAACTCGCGTCTACCGAATTGATTATAATATACGTTCGCGATGCGTTTATACCACATTCTGGTCATCTTCAGACATAGGGGATGTTATATGTTCACAAAAACTAAGTATATAATATACATTTGGACTTCGCGCAGCTACGAAAGGACGTGTACTACAAATATAACTGAGTGCGTCATCAGATACATGAGAAAAATACCTTAATACATATACGCTATTTACTTCAAGTTTACGTCAGTCTGCCAAACTTACATCTCTTCCAATCCAAACAACGACGACCGTCGTACCAATATATAAATAGCCAAGCATATTTAACGTATATATAATTTCAATCGTATACCTACAGGTTGAAATATGGTATCATATAGTGTATACTTAATGACCTTTGATCTCAATTTTCGCTAATAAAGTATATCTTTCTCTCTTCTAATTTAACTCACACGACTCCAATCTGATCTCAGTCCGATGGCTTACCACAAAGTTCAAGGAGCGCACCGACGCTGGACTTCATAGCTTTAATATAATTCCACTTCCGAGCAGCTCTGGAAACAGACGACGAAGAGCAATAACAAAACGTAAGAATCCATTTGCGAACAACAGCAACGGCTACTATACTAAACACAGATTGCCCATCTCTAACATGATAGATATATATATATATGGCAGATTCCTGAATTTAGATTTAGCTCAATAGTCATCTTGTTGGCTGCTTATGATAAGTTTTTGTAAGCGATAACAACGGAGAACCACATTAAATAACGCACAGACGTGACGTTACAACAGTGAAAAACACGACTGACGCCAATAGGACTGAAGGGGCAATTCGAATATCGTTGCGTCAGGCGACAGCAGCAGCGAACAAACGCCTTCACCAGCCGTTCCTAGTGCATAGACTTGAACTTCTCAAATAACGGCAATATAGGGAATGCCGCATGACAGATAGCCTATTTTGCACGCTAAAATCATATGGCATATTACTGGCAAGCTTCTCTAGTGGTGGCGGAACTACATGTAGCTAGGCTTATCGTGCAATCGGTTGCCTTTATCAAACAGTATGTTTCCCTTTGTGAAAGAGCACTTAGGCACAAGCGGAGAAGAAATGATTCAGGTACCGACATTTGTGGTGTACAAAATTTCCACACAGATTCTGCTAATTAATTTCGTTTTCTTTTTTCATTTTCAGTTAATTGAATATGAACATGAGGTGTTTTTCGCAATCCTTGCTAAATCCAAATGGCTATAAGTGTGCAATACGCTAGTTTGTTAATTGGAAATACATTTTACAGAGGTACCCCTCCTTCATCCAAATCTGCATCTGCCCAGTCTTAACCCCAAATTTTCGCTTTCTAATATGTCCTATGCGTTTCTTCTCAAGTAGACCATGGAAAGCCTAGGTACACATAGAAACGCCCATTTGCGCAGCGCAGATAGGTGAATATGATAGTAAATAAATATGGAGTAATATCAGGATAAGTCCTAAACCAATGCCCAAGGGTATGGGATCTTATAGTCTGCGACAGCGCCACGGTATTTCAGCGGTGAAGTCTGGTCTGCACAATATGTTATCTTTTCTTTCTACGTTCTACATCGCCGTTAGACATTTCCCGAGATAAGCGACCCCCAACACGAAACGAAGTATGCTCATGCTCAGATTCGAACATAAACATAGCAAACAATGGAATGATGCATAACATATTTCTTCAAGAGAGACATCCGATTAATATGTAGGCTATTTAAACTGTAATGTATTTGGAGTATCCTGTCACGGAAGCAAGTCTTCGTTGTTATATTTGTTTTCGACAGGATTTTTCCGCGTTGGCCCCATTGATGTGACGTTTATGGGTGCGATTGTTATAACTGTTTCAAATCTACTGATTGTCAGCTAATGTCGAGGTCAACTACGATCGGTGCCTTAAGGTCAACGTAACCACTCCCAGAGCCCGCATCCTTAAAAGTCTATCCTATATCAAAGTCCTTTTTAAGCGATCAGATTACAGGTCGAGAACACGCACACCTAAAATCATTCACGTATAAAGCCACAAGCATCACGTCGTCATTTTGTTGGGGAAGTTTACCCGCAACATCTCACTTATTGGTGCTACAATAATACGAGGACTACTTTAGAAATAATGCATGCACCTGTATAATCGATGCATACATATGCACACGCGGAAACACGGCGGAGCTACGCTCGGCCTGTGTTTCCCAGAGCTGACTAGCAACTGTCCATTTTGTAGGACATCTCGGTGTTCCTATCTGATATTATTTCAAGGAGCTATCAGTTTAACCAGTTCAATATCAGCAGATTAAAGAAACCGAGCAGGAATAGAAACGATGCCTACAATCATTGCGTATTACTGCTATTCACTGGAGGATCGAAGTGAGGCTATGTTTAGATTCAAACCTAAACCCATCTCATATTTGTAGAACTAGTAGGCAAACGTGTTACTACTGCATTATGTCGAGGATCAATATAATGCCGGGCCACCTAATCTGCCTCGGGTGACTATGGTTGCTTATATCTTCCTGTACAACCTTACTACACAAGGATAACACCGCCGAATACACGACCCAAACGAAGTTGAACTAATTCCCTGCCGCAGTTCTACAATAACCCAAAGAAAACTGATAGACCATTCCTCAAATTGAGAAGGTAGTTTAAACGCGTTTAATTCAATAGCTCGCCTTATCGAAATATGGGTTATCTAGAGCGTGGAGTAAGCAAGCAGATCTGACTTGAAAGCTTGTGCTAGTTTCATTCTTCAAGTGCCGTCACACACGTTTAGATAATAATAAATATTGACGTCAGACGTACGTACTCCGTCAATAAGTTTTGTGCTTTAGAGCCTTGAGTTTTTTTTTCATAAGCGCAAGTAACCGGGTGTAAAGGCCCCCGGGCAATACTTACGTTGGCAAAATATAGTGACATATTAATCAGTAGACTCCGGATCTGCATCTCAGTGAGGCTAAGTCACATCTGTAATTCTACTAGACTGTGGTATCATATGAAAGCGTCTCTCTGATATAGAGAAAGAATATCGTTAGAATCTGTGACTAATAAGGAAGAAGCAGACCAGGTATTATTTGAAAGCACTGGCGGTAAAGTCTGAGACGTCTTTTACGATGATAGCGGTTTTACTTTTCTCTGCCATGATGATCAACGAGGTAAGATTTGTCGCCTCTTACCGCGGCATCCATTTGTAATTTGATTATTATTGTTAGTAGTAGTCTCGTTATGTCTGCAAGGTGCGCTATATAATCCAATGATGTTCACAAGTGTCTTTCAGCTACTAAGCGAAGCTTTTCGTTGATGGGGTGAAGCTTGTTATTTTTCAGTACTTGTACAGAAGCCTGATGTCAGCAAAGAAACGATGCAGGACTAAATACAACGCCTCTATGATAGCAGGTTGTGTTTAGAAATGTTCCAGATCCCGCATTGTGGCCAAAGAATTGCTCCAATCGCTAGCTTAAACCCAATGGGATGTTATTAACTGCGACCCGAAGGTACGATAATGAGACGATGCGTCACAATCGTTTTGTGATGGACGCGCTTAAAAAGGCCACCCATTCGTGATTCGCTGAAGCTCGATGCTGAAGGATTCAAATAATATTTTGCTTAGGATTTGAACGAGTTGCACAGGTTGACAATTAAAGTTGATACTTACGATACACTTAGTTAAGTTAAAACCTAGAATCAAAACCAAGTTTGGATAACGGGAGATTCTAAATACTGTTGATCCCGTCGAACTAACTCAATATTAGTTTGGCCCGGCCGGTAAAATCTTTGTATCTGTGCAGTACGCTATATATATATATATATATATATATATATATATATATAGCATACATATGTATATAGTGGAAGTTAAAATGAACATTGTCACCTATTACCCATAACTAGAAGTACACTTTAGCATTTGTCAGCTACAGGATACCGAAGGTCTGAGCAGTAAATACGGCTATTCTAATGGACGGGTGGTACGAGAAACATTGAGTATGTTGACCGTAAAATGTTCTTCTTCTTCTTCTTCAAACTTCAAATAAAGTTCGTTTGTAGACGCGATTCTAACATAGTAGAAAATTGAACTCTTCGTGTTTACTAAATCATTTGCGTTTATTTCCTTTACTCGCTTCTTCCAACAATATTGGAAGATGACCTGTTTCGTAGATGGGATTATGTGACAAATACGTCAGCTCAGCGTGACAGCTGCGATAACGTCTTTAATTGCAATTACATGATCCAAAAATATCGATACATTGCAGCGAAATTGTTGCAATATTAAATTCCAGATTAATCATTCCATCTCTCTAATACATTCGCCATCTATACTGCAGATCTTTTACAATCTGTATTTTTTCTTCCTTCTAGAGCAATAGTTTTTTGTTGTGGGACGGAATGTCCTCCGATATCACCCAGCTGTCGATGCCCATTTGTAGCGATGAGTGTCTATAACGTTCGCCGTTTATGGACGCATATTCGACATGTCTTCAGTGCGTAATACGAAGTAATACAATCTAAACAATATTATGCATCAGAAATGAAAAAAAAAAAAAAAAAAAGTGTTCTAAACGGCAGCTGGGTACCCGTATTTTTAAGGTTGCCTTCCCGGTCTAAACCACTACTTCCATTGGCTGATTTTCAGCTACATCTACATGTACCGCTTTCGTTCACCACACGAGGGGAGTCACTGTTCTCGTTACTCAAAAGTTGAAGGATTCAGCTATAATCAGACTAAAGCAAGACTGGAGGTTATATTTTCAAGGTCCTTGACGAGCCCTGCGGGGCTCCTTGTCTTTTTCAGTCTCACAATGCGAGTATTATTTCATGTACGTACATTCTTATACCACTACCTAATACGATCGGTAGCACTCGATCGGATCACTTATAACACTAATAAAGATAATTAGTATATTACTGGTGTTCTACAGATGCCTTTACAATGTAACAATATTGAATTGGCGCTATAATCAACCAGATAAATTTTTTGTGCTATTAAGCGATGGTTACAGTATGTAAAAGCTTTTTTTTAGCTTAGATTAAGAACTTCTAGCTTACAAGACTATATAACGAATCATGACGAAATACGAAAGTATCCTCGTGTTAAGCCGAACGTTGTAAAGCACGATGGCGTAGTTGCTCCTGCAATTTTAGGACAAATACCTATTGCGTTTGTTACACAGACAATCTCCTAAGAGAGAAATTTTTAATTTATCGTAAATATATTCCAATTATTTCTGCTTCTTTATATATCTATAGTGACTAATGGCATGAATCCTTTACAGACATGACGCTTTACAAAATACACTTCCATGTGTATTCTAATGTAACCCATATAATGGTTTGAAATATTCCATCAAAGAACCAAAAAGTACCTGAAATGACTTTTTTCGTAGCGTATTTCAATAGATACAAACATCGCATGTTTGAACGCCATGCACCGGACAATAATTGTCGTTATTTTTACCAGTATTATTGAAAACTTATACGGGAGACGGTCTTTTGTTCAGTTGGCACTATATGCTTCGTGTGCAGAAGCAAATGGCTCTAGTTATCCGTAGCTACATCGTATGGATATCTGTGAGCAGATTAGCTCAACTAAAATAAGAGACTTTGCCTTTGAAATACATTGCTTCAATCAACGGCAGGAATCCAAAGCTCAGAAAAAGTAACACAATGGACCGTTCAACTCGACGTATGGTTATTGATCATCGATTTTTATAGAATATCGCAAGCCTTTATCGCGAATGATCTTCAACTAATACCTTGAACTCTTCAACATAACCTTCAGTTTGTACGGCTTTTTCACATGCCAACTTAATTCGGCTTGAGGTATTTAGAAAGTGCAGCGTCGCAAACGGGGCGTTGATACCTAAGCCGCTCCCTTGGCAACGATAGCTGCAGCTCCAGCACCGATTGGGCAGGTAAAGGAAAATGCAACATGCTGTGCGATCGTGCAGAGGAACAATCGCAATATCACGCTTTACATACCTGTTCCGTGTTTGATTGTTCACTTCCTCCTTTGTCCTAACCCCTTATTTATATTCAGCTTAGCCTATTGTTGTACGTTCCGTTATTAAGGCTTCATGCGCAAATGCTATTCTCTCGACAGGTTAACATGCCCGCGCAGGAAGAACGTATTTAGATACTTTAGGAGCGAATTTATTGTTGACTGTCCGATGGAACTGGTAGATGAAAATCATTTGTACAATGCCGCACTCAACAGATGTTGGAAAAAGCTCACACTGAGCGGTCGACGCCCAAGGAGGAATGAATGGCTGTTTATCGGTCTAAGATTATGCCGTTCCTCCGGTACTTAAAGCGAACCCAACTATTCTGTATCACCAGATCTCTCTCTAGCTCTCGTACACTCGAACTCTATCCTCTGTTTGGAAATGTTGATTTTTCTAAATTCGGATTTACTTCCTTTATTCATCAGTTCGAAATTGTCTCTTTGGGCACATTGATGGCTTGGAGCTTACTCTAGCCAAAATGTCTCGTTTGAAAGCCTCCATTCTTCCGGCTTAAAGCGATAAATTGGCCGTATAGAAGTCTTGTTGGGAATCGGCTTTCTAGGTAGAGGAACAGGATGCAGTAGACTAGGCGGTACTAAGGCAAGAGATGCAATTGCCTTGTTTCATCGATCAGTGGGATAAAGCACAAACCTGAGTGCGGGAGCCGAGGTAGGAAGGTCAGGACAGCATCTGTGCACTCTTCGATTAGGTCCTCAATAACAGATACAAACTAGTTTGCGATGATGTTTTATTCTGCCGCTCTTTCGCCCGACCCTCTTCAGCCTATAGTCTGTTTTCGACCAGTGGACGACCGTAAACAACTTCTTCCATTTTGAAGAAAACGGTTCCTGTCGACCGACTTGCAATATGAAGCGGGTGTCAACAACGGGTAGATATGGCTGATAGACTTACGATTTGTTATTCAGTAAGCACATGGACTGATAAACAATCAGCGGGAATGTGACGCGTTTCGTAGAGGGGAAATTTCAGTGTGGGGTATGTATAGCTGATACTTTTATTTACTCTAGGAGCCTCTGGAAAAGTGTTGTACCAATGGTGAAAATTGATCACTTAGAAAGATGACACATTCTATATTGAAGGTCTCATTTACCCAAGGTTTTTGGCAAATACTCGACCTGAAAATCAATCAATTGCTTATTGACATAAATTTCGCATCAAGGACAACTAGGATAAGTGTAGTTGTGGCTTGTTAACTCTAACATAGCGTAAGATATAGACGGTTTTTTTCCTAAAGTAAATGTTCTTGTTAATGACACCAGCGTAAATTATTGAATCGTTATTCCCTGCTACCATAGCCGAATGTATAAAAAACACGTGTTTTCGATATCCGTAAAATTTACACGATAATCTGCTACCACTCACTTGTAAACGTGCACGTGACGCGCGATCTGTGGCTTAAGCATTGCATGCACAAATGGTCGTGTCAAAACGAATCATCAGAGTTCTGCCGTTCGTTTTCTACGTCAGCAGTCTCCTTTGCTTCTGAAGCTTACTTGTGAACATTATGTCTAATAACTCACTTCCTCACCCGAATGGACGATTGACTTCGCGTCCTTGTGGTATGAGTTATACCGCTAGCAATATACGATAGGGTCTATACAACGATAACAATGCGCGCATTGAGTGTGATGTATCACATCGATTCGTTCATGGTGATGACAGTAACTCCATTTGAGGTAAGGCCACAAACACTATCCACATTCAGGAACAAAGAAGATTTAGAGCAACCGTATTCGGCAATAACTGTAGTACATGATAATAGCTGTGACGCGAAATCGTTTTTTTCGTCAAGTGTGAACGCGTGTCGGTCGAAGACCCGTCATAATCAACAGCTTCATGATGATCGTAGGCCGATCTCTTCTTCTGGCCATGATCGAGTTCTACACTGACGCTTACAATGACCATTTCTGTCGTTACTCCTTCAGAGCTGTCGATGAAACTTTGATGCCATTATGGTTTGATCTGGTTTTCACTGACGATTCTGCTTACCCTGTCAACCGAATCTTCTGCCGTGCTGCCCCTTGCTCGAGAAGCTCAACACGTTAGCACTCGAAAGTCCATTGGCACTCGGAGTCATTTGGTGCTACCGTATAGTTTCTATTATTACTTCGCGCACGACACATTTACGCAGTCCGCTAACTCACAATTACCAGCAACGCTGTTCCGCGTTATCGTCCACGTATTTATTCACTCATTTTTCTTGTCCATCGGTAACAACGTGAACAATCTAAATAGTAACGCAACAGTGGCGTCACCTCGTTGTTAGAGACTTCCTCGAGCTGCATTTGCGGCAATCGCTATTTGCTTTTGGCCGTTACGCTGTACTGTTTTTTGCGGCCGTATCAACGGCGGCAGTGGCGGCGTCTGCGATGCGTTTAGAGCAGTGCATTAGAAACGTACGGGCTGACAACACTAACGATGAGACAATGTGTTCGTAATCTTTGTGGCGTTCAACTGACACACACGAATCTGCTAGCCGACCGAAGGTTCGTAGCGAACGTAGTCTGCAGCGCTGGCAGCAGTTTCGCCTGCCTGGCTTACGCAGAACAATAAAGACACACATAACCCTTTCCGAGCACGTGCGCGAGTGGCAGACAAGTGCGGGTCTTCTCTGTCCGTTTGTCTGTCCGCGTACGCATTAGTCGTGAGGCCCCGTCAAAGGGCTATGTGGATATAATTACTGCTTCTATTGCTAGTGGCGTTTGCTTGAGAGAGTGCATCTATCTATATAGTACTAAACGCTCACTGTTCGTTACGAGCGGTTTATTAAGCTAAAGGCGCGAACCGAACAAGGTCTGATAATACGTTAAAAGGCTGTAAATGGATCAGACAAACCAGTAGGCTTAGTTTCGCCACCAAGCAAATACATCACATTCGGACACACTTTGTCAAACGTAAAAACATGTCCGAATTCATCTACTAGGAACTGCTCGTTCGGCGCTATACGATCATACACGTGATAAATACCCGCACAGTGTCCGGCACCATAACAACACTAGGCAGAGTGACGAAATGGGGCCAGCAGAAATCTTCGACAACAGGCTCAACTGATTACTTTGCTAGGCTGAGTTCACTCGCCAAACGTCGAATAAATGAAGCTAGGACAAATCGAAGACCAAAAACACCGTGCCACCACTTCGCCGTGTTTATCTTCTCGACCTCTGTTCGCGGTTGAAGTTGTCGCGCATTTTCGTTTCATACGACGCACATACGCTGCGATCCGTATTGTATTTCTGTCGACGTCCTGCTGTAGGCGAACTTCCTAGCCCTTCATCGTGATCACCATCGTTGTCGGTACAACTGCGGCCATAATCGCAAATGAGTCGGACGAGCGGCGGCGGCGTCTGCCTGCCTGCCTGCCTGCCTGCCTGCCTGCCTGCCTGTGGTATAAACGTGACGTGATTTGTACTAACATGGAGGTCGGGAAAGGAAGTCAGCCTCGCTGCCGGTGGCTGGAAGAAGTCTTGAGAAAGAGAATAAGAGCAACAATGGCAGCCGCAGGCACAAGATGAGTATTGCCGAAACCACAACTGTTAGAGACGAGCTCCCGTTAACGATGTTAACGCTGAGTATAGTAGCGATTATCGCTATCGGTGAACAAGTACATATTCCACCAGCAGCTAGACTACCACCATGATTGGCGTCGTGCTCACATACGAGAGTATCCACGCGAGCGATGTTAACGCCGCTGCTGATCTCCGCCTTGCTTTGCCTGGAATCGTCACCATATAATCGGCTAAGCAAATGGAGTTGCAGGTACGTACGCTGATCTTCTGCCAACTCAGTATCTTGTTGTACGCTAACAGTTATCACTAGGCCATTGAACCAGAACTATATCGAGTATTACTGCAATAACAACTACGACCGAATTGTGTTTCTAGTCGTAGAAATAATGCCACTTTGTTACTATTTTATTTGCTGTCTCCCTCTTCCTCTTTACACCTGTGTGTTTCTACTGCTTTCGAATTGCTAAATCGGCTAACATACGAATACGAATCAGGCCGGCCTGGCTAACTACGGAGAAAGACCGAGCTGGTATGGCCGTAACTTAACCAAACATTTAATGTGTGGCAAGCACGGTTGCGTACGGCAGGATGCGGATGAATAGGAGCAATTATTTATTACTGTGAACCTGTACTGATAGTCGCCGGTGCATTCGCGATCTAAAGGCGCACTCGTTGCGTCGGTACACCCGAGTTACAGACAGTCGTAATCGATAATATCTGCCGAAACGACGGTTTCGAAGCCGCGCTCCCGCCTGACCATGTACGTAGTACGAATGCGCGAGAGGGCCCGTCCGCTGTCAGCGATAGGATTGTCCCTTTACCGGCGATCGTCGTCTCTACGTAGTTATGTGGAGGCCGCAGCGCCGGCAGAAGACGAGCCCAAGACACGTGCCGAACAAGTGGTCGTAACGTCACGGAAAAGGAGATGTGCTAACTGTAATAACAGTAATTCTAACTGCTCGATAGAATACTACAACAGCTTTATGGCACGCTGCGTAGGCTCGCTGCTGCAGCGAGCTCTCATACGACTACGTCGTTGGGCCTGCTTGTGATGATGACAGTAGGCCGCTAAACTGCCGCAGCGACATTACCGGAAACAGCTGTAACAAACAACACGAGGGCAATCGATGCTGCCGTAGCGGTGGCCGGTCGCGTGACAGCAGCACCCAACGATGGGTGTACAAGCGGGTCGTCGACGGCCTGCTTGCTGGCGCCATTGTTGTCGTTATAAATGCTAACGCTGCTGCTCTCGCTTAAACAAGTAGTGCAGGCCCGCGCCAGATACAGCTATCTAGTAGGTAACAGCCGGTAACGGATTGAAGCTTTTTTCGTACGGAGCAAAGGCGCGTCCGCACACAAACATACTGACACGACTTCTACATATATACATCAACAAACAGACCCATATATACACATAGGTAGGCAGACTGATGCACAGCTCGCTGCCTGACCAGCAGCTTTGGCCGTGGATCTAACAAACAAATCCACAGATTAACGATGTTGTCACGGAGAGCCAGCTGTAGGCTGCGTATACCGCTATTAGTCTGTAGTAGCAGCGCTGCCCAAATGGCAAGCAAAACACAAACACAGAAAGAGATTCCAGGTTTGCATTATGTTTGTTTTTGGCGTCAGTGTTGATGATTTTGTCGCTGCTGTCAATGCCGACCGCGTACTTTGCGGCGCCTGCGGCAGTGTTTTTGTTTTTGTCGCAAGGATAACAGAAACGGTACGGGCACCAAACTCAAAACGAACCGTGATGACCAAGAAGATGTTTTTCGAATACGAAATGATCCGGTCCGTTGGCCCAGTTGGGCCAACGAATCGGATCATCTCGGGAAATAAAAATTATTCAAAAAAAGATCATTTCGGGGGACAAAAACGAAGCCGGGAACGGAATTGAGCGATTGATATGCTAATGCACAGACGTATGCAGAAAATGCATCTTGTCATGAACTAATGAGCACATTTCTTCGATTCTTTTGTAGTAGTAAATTTGTTCTTTGAAACATATCGCCAGGATGCTGGTATTGAGCAGTTTTCTCAATGCCATTGCACAAATCCCTTTCCCAATAACCAAAACCTAAGTTTATTAATAAGGGGCATAAATGCATAAACATGGTCCATAATCACCACATGGTATGATATTTGGCTAGAGTAACACGCCTTAGTACTTTGGGAAAGTATTCTGTCTTGAAAAACCTATCGCCCGTTCCCGTGACACAGCTAAGAGATAAACAAAACAACATTTCTAAAGGAAGGCGAAACTAAAGATACCAAAAGGTGCACGCCTGACTGACCTAGCGTGTTAGAGACAAAAGCTAGACAAAAAGAAATACCGTAGGAACACACGCATTCAGGCAAGCCTGACCAGTTAAGGACAAGGGTATCTATCTCCGCTAGACAAAAATCAAACAGGCAGTAGTAGCAGCAGGAGCACCAGAAATAATATTCCATTGTCAGTGCCAGTATGAACCAGTTGTTCGGACATCCGCCCAAATCATCTTCTAGAGATAAACAAAAGGTTAGGTGATCGCCGTCGCGTGATGGTTACAAGCACAGGTTAGCAGAAGCATCTTCCATGAGAGGCGAGATGTTGCTGTTAAGCAAGAATGTCGTAAGAAGTTATCGCGCGTACTCTACGGCTTTTGTAGTAGTGAAGTTTAAAAAAAGCTCGAGATCTGAAAAAGCTACGAATAGTCACTCGAGGCCGAAGCACGGCTAGGGATTAGATACGTATCAATTATAGGTGTAACGTATCACGAGCAATTGGCAACAATAACCTTGTTCGGCCATCATATGCATCGTACCGTATAATATCTTGATGCGTTGGATAGGTGTACATACACTGGTTACTGTACATTTTGTTGACTATGCTGCATTGTCAAAAATTACTGATGCTTTTCCTAGATAGACGACTTAGGTCGTGTATCTTGAGTCAGCTAAGTCGAGTCGGCATTATTTGTCACGCTAAATGTTTTCCAACGCCTTTATTTAGACCTGCCTTCCTGTAAAAATTTGCTATACCTTGTAATGTTATCAATACGAAGGCACAAATTCTGCCTAGTTAAAGAAACATTGTACTATTCACGCCCGAGATATGTTTTCAGATAAGACAGCATAAACATAGCCTTATCGCTTTCGTTGCGGAAATTTCGATGCGAAAGGCGCTGCATATAGTTACTGACCACTTACGAACGATAGTTGATGAAGTCATCGCGAAAGTTGAGCGAGACCGCCACGTGAGTAGTCATGACACCACCAAGGAACTAAGTGTCTACCATCAGACCTCATTCGACCATTTGAAAAAGGCCGAAGACTATACAAAAAAAAAAAAAACCCAATATTTCCTTATCGCGTGAATTGACGTAAAATAATTTACGACGCTTTGCAACAAAATCGAGCCACACCTAAGCGGTGGATCACGAGCGATGAAAAATGAACCACATGCAACAATGATGTACGAAAAGAAACCCTGATGAAAAACTCCACAAAACCCGGATTGAAGCCAAAAAGATGCGATATCATCCGACGTCCGAACCAATTGAGTCACTGAAGCTTGGCAAAACAATTAACTAACGTCAACAACTAACAAGATTACAACAAATCGTTGAAAAAAATCGACAGAAACTCGTGAACAAAGGAGGCATAACAATAGCAACAATAACATACGTTTTTAGCTACCCGGCAAAAGTTAACAGAACTTTCATCACAATATCGCCTATTTAAATCTCCGCGGTGGCGTCAAATTAGCTTGAGAAAAAGCAAAAATCACTTCGCTCAGAAACCGCGGATGTTCTACAGTGATAGGATTATGGTCTCGCCAGAAGAACAGCAGATCAGAATAGCGTGCATTTAATTTACCATTATCGTTTGCGTTAATCTTGGCTTCGCTTTTTTGGCCATCCATTATCACGCATCCATCACATGTAGGTATATATATATATGTTGACAGGCATAATGCTAGTGGTCAAATCCTACTGATAGATGGCAAAGCAACAGATTGTCCTATTATCGGCTTGTGACCTAGTAACAAATACATAATAGTAATGGTAATAACAGTATTATTATATATGATGTCACTCAGAAATCATTTTTGGCAAGAGTGTTTTACCCATTAGCTAGGCGTAAAATATGTGTAAATGCTGCCACAACGCTACCTATTATTATATGGGCTTCGGCTGTATGTAGGTGTGTTTTCCTGTGCATATACATGGATTTTATAATACGTAAATTTTAAAATATTCACAAATTCGTCTTGAAACATCTCTACTATTTGTCGGAGTCGTTGAACTGCTCTTGATTCTGTGGTATTACTGTTTTCTCTGTGTAACATTGTTGGTAAGACTCTAGCTGCCATTCGTTAACTTTGCAGTGTAACTTCCACTTAAACTGGTGCCTCTGCTATGTCATCATCGACGCTGCTATTGCTGTTTGCATTTCTGTTGCCTGTTTCTGCAGGCTCCAATGCTGACGTTGCAGTGGCGGCAGACCCGAACTTGTACAGAGCTCAAGAAGTTTGAGCTATCAACCTGGGAGCGGGGCAGCAAATCACGCAGTCCGCCATCATCAATAGTGCACGGCGGCTACATACTCAGTCGCTCCGCGCTACTCAACGAGAAACGGTAGTCTCCGTCGTCGTTGTTAGTGTTTTGTAAGCGACCGTTGTACTACGAAATCTATAATACAGTGATTGTTTTAGTATGGAACGAGTTGTTTCTCCATCGCCATAGCAACTATCATCGTCCCCGTGTCAAGCGATGCCGGCCTGTTGTACGTGGCTTTGCCGGTTTTGGCGTCGTCTTCACACGCACTTAGGTCATCCAGGTGAGCGGTCAAGCCACTCACTCTAGTCATTGGTTAGCGTCTGGCTGACCGTTGCTCTATCCGCCTTCAGTTCGATTTCGCCGCTATGACGTCGCAGAGGCTTCCCCAGCAGCAAAACGCCACAGTGCGGACTCACTCATCCCTCCCAATAGAGTCTATCCCTCTGTCACGTTGAATCGGTAGTGTGATGGTCAGCAGCGGCCAGTCGTGTTCGGCTACCGGGAAACTGCTGATATAGAAAACCCTGCGGACGTAGCAGGGTCGTTCGTAGCAGTACAACGTTCATTTACTTGTTGAGAAGCGCCACCAATAGGCGAACTGCCGGCAACATCAATTGGTACACGTATCATACGATGGCCATGGCTACCGCGCAAGTACACTATATACTTCCAGGGAGGATTCTCTCCAAAAAGGCTGGCAAAGCTTTCAACGAAACAAAGCGGAAGATCCAACACTGTTAGTCGATTGAAAGGACAAGAAAATTAATATCAATAAAGCTGAACGCTATTTCTAATGGTGTCGGAACTTTGATACGGGAATTGGTGGTCGTTTTCGAGGCACCACGACCGATCATCGTCAAGAAGACTGTCCAAGCAAGTTTCAATGAATGTAATTTTTTTCACACACATTCGAAACCTTTGTGGAACTCTTGAATCGCTGGAAGCTTTAGGATATGCTGAGATTAAAATTGAAATATTTTGGGTTTTATGTATGACTATCGTTTCGTTGCCGGTTATTACTTAAAAAATCTATGTTTTACTAGTTTAGAGAAGAAATCGTAGAAAATTATTTGTTAATCACTTGGATCTCTAGTTAACTCTATGATCGAAGTCAGTGGCGGTTAAATCGAACAAACACATCTGTTAGCGATGTTCGTTTACAAGTTCTTACTTACCGATTTTGCTTGACGCACGATTACAAAGAAAAAGTTACGTGTGGATATCTTTTTCGTTGATTTAAATACGATCTTGGAAACAAGTAATAGGAAATATTTCCCATTTAGCAATAAAGAATGCGTGGGCTCAAAACCGTCGAACAAAAATCAAATGTATTCGTGCCCACTTCTTTGATCCAAATCATTTGACCTTTACTTCCAAATAGTTAAAAAAAAAAATAGATAAAATAATATAGCAAATAGGCTATGTTAAAGTCGTTGTCATTGCTTTGTTCAATTAAAAACGGATTGAATTTGCGGCATTAATTCTTTTATTACTGTAAAGGGAAGGCAAGTAAAATTCCTGTGGCCGTAGCAGGATAAAGAATTGTGGATACGACGGAAGCTTTAGCGCCAAAAAATAACATGAGTACATTAAGAAAAATTCCGTCCCCTCGACAGCACAAATCTCTGGATTGAAGAATTTGGCTTCAAGCTTCGTCCACGACGGATACATTTCTATTTATTTATTGCCTACTAAGTAAATAGTCAAGAATAACGAATAAACGAACAAATAAGAAAAACAGGCTTATCATTCAATGGGACCGTGCAAAACAAGGACATATTCCTAATTGAGAGTAAAACAAATGTTTAAAGTTAGTATACGTAAGTCTATATATATCTTTAGCTGTCGACGTGTTATCCAGTCACTGGGAAGATATTATCCCTATGGGCTTTATATCCGGTCATAGCTATCCGTTTCATTTCATCTTTCTTCATTAAGCCACTTAATTGTATCAGTTTAATGATGTCAATTTAACTAGATCCCCCCCCGTAAATTACCGCCAATATTCAAATTTAGTGTTTTTTACATTCTAAGCAGTCCAGCACCAAATCAGCAGTTTGCACAAAGAGCAGTGCGTACTTGTATTTCGAACGTGAGAATAGGTTGCTACAGTTCTACAGCGAGGCAAGCTCTGTACGAGTTTCTCTCTTATCGATATTTTACCTTTATCAACGTAATGTTGAATTTTTTTCAACTGTCTAACGTGAAGATACTGCCGAACTGGAAGCAAGATTCCTACACAACTTGGAGGATCGCTCTACTTGAAGATAATTGTGCCTTTTGCTGATGAAGTGGACTTTCGACGTTCCTTTAGAACATCGCATTTAGCAAACGTCTGCCAATTTTTTTTTTTTTTCAAAAAATCTTTTTAAATTAGACCACAGTGTCATGCCATGATCGGTTCCCTACTTTATTCGCCATGGCATATGGTCACAATCAGAATATTCTGATTTGGACGTCATCCGAACGTATAGCACGAATGCGATGATTACTAAGACTATAATTTATTAAACACTCAAAAGGACTATACAGCTAGAAGTTGCGAGACACTCTAAGATCACCGGCGGCTAGATACCAGATAAACCTTTAATAATATATGTACGTCCATGCTTCACAGAAAGTAACCGAGTTCCTAGCAAACTTATAATTGGTCTTTCTTTTACTCTTTCAGATTTTTCCTATTTCAGAATGCTCAGTAATATCAGGAACAGTGGCGACAAAAATACCTCGACACACAACATTTTCGTAAGTAAAAGTAAAAATATAAGAAATTATTTTCAAAAAATGTAGTAGGACAGCTAACAAGTTACTACCTAAAAATACCTTTCAAAATGACTCGAGAAAGGTGGAAAATTGGCGTAAGATTAAAAAGGCAATATTGTGTCCCGTTTTTGATCAAAACATGTAACAACTATAAGCACATACAGAATTTGAATACGTACGGAGTTAGCCAAACGTCACTCATCGTTGTTGTTTCCGTGGTCCTTTTTCACATTCATCTGTCATAGGGCGAAGAGCCTTCGCGCCTGTTTTACGGGCAATGCAGTACCGGCTTCAATATGACGATACAGATTGTTGGCCCGCAATCGTAGTCATACTGCCGTCTCAGACAAGATAAGATTGGGGTAAAACTCCCACAATTGGCGTGCAGTAGGCGAGACCGTAAGCGATATACTTTCTTTACGTCTGTTCGCTTGATATTGGGTTTTGGCCCAACGTTTGTTACTAATGTATAATACAATAATAACAGCTCTTTATTTATCTGCGTGTGCAATCACTTAGTATTATGTGTATGCCTATCGGCAGTCACTGTGTTTCTCTGTCGTTTAGAGCATATTTGAAGTTAGTCTTCACGACTCGTAATGCAGCGGATGTGTCTGATTTGTCAACACATGTCTGCGTTGTGAGATCTGCATTGCAAGAGTTAACGACCGAGGATGAAAAGTATTCAGACGATCAGCAATTCCAGCTGCTGCTTTCCCCCTGTTTCATACTGGCAGAGTTGGTGTACGCTTCCCTTTGACCAGATACTTGTTTTCGTTGATGTTTGGCATCCAGCCATGGGTCCGGCATCGACAGGCGTCTGCTATGATAACGGTGTACGTTTTAAACGCGTTGTCTTCACGGTACTATATGGCGTCCGTTTTTCTCGCCTATCTTACCTTCGGTTCGTATCTCAAACACTTTCATTTGCTTGCTGCGACATTCGGTGATTCGTTTATGGCAATTCAATCCTTTTTTTCCAGCCTGCAATTTGTTCGAGCAACTTCGAGCCTACAGCGAGCCTACTTTATCCTGATGTGACGGCCGGACCTGCGACGACGACGACGACGACGACAACACAATCATCGATTATTGTTGTCGCCAGTAAACTCCGAACACCAAGCTCTAGCCGGTAGCTTTGAGCTAAGAGGAGAAAACCCTTTTAAGCGACAACCCGTCATCGCCGGCATAGCTACCTCTGTCGAAGGCAAGCAGACGAGACAATGACGAATTCCAACGAAATTGCGCTTCAGGCTGGAGAAAAACCCTTCAATACTGTCAGTTTACCAGCTTTCGACTAACAGTTTTCCATGCCAAGTAATATCCTCGTCCAGCCTTTTTTGCTGGACCGTCCAGAGCACTAATGATGAGACACGAGAGCCGTACCAGTTTAGAAAGGCCCAATTGTGACGCGACTGCACACCCTTATATGGGTATATCATGATGGTAAGGTAAAAATCAAACATTTAGTTTATATCGTCCGACAACACAGCGGGTAAGCATACAAGGTCAATTAGAAAATATTCTATAGTCTACTGCTAGTCCTCTACCTCTGGCTATGTATACCGATGAACGCGGAGCAAAACGTAAGGATAAATCTAGTGTATATATAAAATATGGTGTATATATAATAAGTCGTCAGATTATTGTTACATAAGAAGAAACAATTTTAGTACCCATCACTGAAGTGGTGTTACTTTGCTGTTGAAATGGTTTACCGCCATCGAGTTCACGCACTTCTATTGTTTTTTTTTAGACATCAGACGCGTTCGCCCATTGAAAAGGTACATTGACCGTCAATAGGAACGGTGAGCGACAAATCACAGCACGATAAATTGCACAAAACGTAGATGGCCGCATAAAGCGAAACATGTATTTTTTAAAACTTGTTCATTAGCCTGCTAGTACGAGATGCATATACGAATAGGATAAACCAACAGCCGAAATCTTTGATGTCTGTCAATAATATTGAGACATTATTTACGTTATATATATAAGTTTAATTTTCATTTGGTATTATTGCGACATTGCGTTCGTGATTTGTGATGAACGGTAACGCACGGCTGTGTAGAAACAGCCGTTTCTGATCGTCTAATACATAATTACTATTGTAAAAAGAAAAACTCAAGAAGAATACACCGTAAGATAAAAAACGGTAAAAAATAATGGCGGATTCCGTATTAGTTTGTCGGGTATCTGAAATATATGTGGCTTACTGAATCAGATATCGCAAACAATCGAATTGCCTTCTTGTGAATAGAAATGGTATAAGTTACATTGGTGGACCCGAGTGAACTTCGGTGCGATCGATGTACAAGGCCGTGCAGAAGGTTCCTTAGCAAAAGGTTCAATTCTTCTAACGGAATCGTTCGCGCGATAGAAAATACAGTTAACCTCTATTCCATATCAACTGTAAACCTACAATAACTCGTCCTGTGTGTTGACAGCCATAACTAATGGCTTGTATATATTTGGCCTTCCTTCTTTTCCTTACGTATTAGACAGTTGCGGAAGGTCAAACACGCATATGCCCTTATAATTTTCGGTGACACTCGTAATTATGTATCGAAATTCTGATAAGAAAAAACTCGGTAGAACTTCCAAAGAAACGGCGGAATTGTTTATCCAATGCTAATAGAGATCACTCTTTTTGTTTTTCGGCAGTGTACCTGAGGGTTACTTGTAACACTAGTTTCTACCGTAATAAAGCTGTCACATCCAGACAAAAAACGGGACCTATGTTTCCTCCTTGGAGTGTTTCGATCTGTTATAGATAGATATCTTTGATTTAAACGTGATGCACAGAAGTGCAGTGACCCTGCCGCCGATAAGTTCCTTGTAGCTTTTCCTCGCCAATCGACTTTTCAGACATGTAAGCTTCTTTCTTCAGCTTTGATGATCCCAATTCATTGAGTTCAGTATCGAATTAAATACTTATAGGTTGTATTGGGTTTTGCTGCTCGAACGAGTCCATTTGTTATACATAACGGTACTGTTACGGAAAGCTCGACTCATTATTATCTTGAATTGATTTGTGTGTAAGGCATCGCATACTTAGTTCGTGTACATACGGTGTTTTTTTCCTAGCTTATATCTTTCTATTTACTTTATGTTGCTTTTTATTACATCGTATTTTTTATCATCGTATATTGCATATGACTATGCAATGGATACCTGACAGTTTAATTGTGTCAATATACTTGATAACCGTTTCACTAGAATAGCACTCACTAATCCGATACGATATAATATTAAAAATAAGCCAAATTTATTGTGTAGCACGCGTTCGCACGATAAACTTAATAAGTTGTTAGGACAGCACTGTGATTCCTGCTGCCATTAGCCACGTGCATGTGGTTCCGTCAAGTGAAGTGGTATAACCCTTTTTCTATTTATTCAGCGGTTGCACCAGAGCAGTAGTAGCTTGCTTCAGCATAATCTTATGTGTAGACGTATACGTAGAGTATGCCCATAGTCATTGTCGAGGCCGCGTTACAATATCGTACAGGCTATATTTAAAGGTGAAACACAAGGTTATAGCTTGCTTTTTTACAAAATATTTCGAAACTAGGCTTAGTGGAACAGACGTTTTTCATAGTTTTTAGTAAAATCTGCTATAGACCAATCGTCTGTAAGTACTCGTTCAAGATAAGCATACAGACAAGCACTGGCGTGTATCATAGTTTGCTACAGAAAACGTTTGTTTGTGAAGCTGACCCAAACTTTAAAAGTTAAAAACTTACGTCTAGTTTACCTTTAGCCTTCAGATCTAACCGATTTCACGAAAATTATTTTGCACTCCCCTAACAAGCCGACTGTAATCTTTCCAACAGGATGTTACCTGTTCGACATAACGATCGGCACGTGTTTATAAAACGAGGACAAACCTTTGGCCATTCATTAACCATATGTTAGTTTAGTTAACGAGGGCCCATCTTAGGAAATCGTCTGGAAAGAATAGATTTTGCCATATTTGAATTACAGTGGAAATAAGGCACCACCGCGGGAAGCTTATTTCCAGAGTTAATTTCCAAACAAGAATAACCCACTTACTTTCCAATATTGTGAAGTGACAAGTACATTGCCTGTGCTATAATTGCATAATGTTCGAAATCTGTGCAGCCCATAGAATGACGTACCTTTCGACTTCATATTCACTCATCGCCATTTCTCGTTTTCAAATTTCGCCATAATGAGGTTTTACTTGCATCCGGGAAGGCCTCGACTGAAGAACAGCTTTGCTTGTATATCGAACTAAGGTGGCCAATCGTCGAGGTCATTTAGACGGCATCGCGTTAATTGCTTGAAATAATCGGACCGATTAGAACAGCTAAGTCAAGAAGACAATACGCATACGGACGCACCATATCCTCGGACAGATCCCATTCCTTCCAGTGCTGGTCCGTAAATACCCCCAAACAGCTCCCACTATTTAGCTCGACCTGTTTTCATAACCGCCTACGGTTTTCCATGCCTTAGATCTCCGTGGTTTTAATTCATTTAGACTCTCTAAAGGTTAACACATTTTTTTTGCTTCTGATTTTTTTCTAGCTTTAAGGCGGGATCCATTTCAATTAGTCCTCCGTTTAAACTAGTATTAAGCCGCTATGCCTCTAAGATGAATGCAAGAGTCTGAACCTTCAAATCTTCCCCAGATAAGGTTGGCAAATGCACCAATACTTGGGGGGTATCTTTCCCCTTCTTCTTTTAATTTTCCGGGCCTTGGTTAGCAAACGTATATGTATCTTTGCTGTGTCTTCCTGAAAAAGCGTCTCGATATGTTTTTTAAGAACCGATACTGATCTGACGGTTTTACATTTAGGAGCAGCAAACGACCCTCGAGTTCATATTCCTCTGTTTACAGTATCACTGCTCTCCATCGCTTTCTTAACTGCCAGTATTCAATACGAGACTTTGATTTGTACATTTATTCTTGAAAATCCGGGAATACGTATGCCACCACACGGAATTCAGACATCTGCCTACATTGATTTGTCACTAGAAGACACAAGAAGGCACCGTTATTAATGCGCAAATAAAAATGAATAGAATACGTGAAACGCCAAACGTTTCAAGAAACATGGGGCACACGCAGGTATATAAAAACATAGAAATAATCAATGTAAACTACTATACATATATATATAGCCAGATAACACAATTAACATAATTAATCCAGGGTATTCATAAACGAATGGTCATAAATAGACTTACTGCATGACGATCGGTGGAGACTGCCTATTAAAAAGCTCAATAGAGTAAAGCGGAAAGTGCTGATCGATACTTTAATTTCTATTGATCTCGCTGAGTAAATATCATTAAAATCACAAGAATCATTAAAATTAGATACGTGTTCATGGGATTATTCTCTTTCTGTGAATGTTTTTGCCACTTGGTAAAAAAAACCCAAATCATAAAACAGTTCTTGCAGTGATGTACTGCGAAACTACCGTCGCTCCGACGTGAGCGTTATATGTAGGACAAGTAAAATTCGTGTAAGGAAAAGGTCAATGTTGGAGTCCTTTAAGCAGCTGTGTTAATCGAACTCCAGACGGGACCACCTATAATATTAACTATTGCATAGTGCGGCAGAAGAAAATTTAAACCAATAACCCATCCATTAGCGTGCGCGCTGCCATAATTAAAGCACTCTAATAAACCGCTCAACGCTGTGTTCATGTGGTACGATTAGGGAAGATGATAAAAGTCCCTAGGTTTGTCGATTTCAGGTCTAGGAAGTTATTATATATAGGTAAAGGTATCGTTGTAAGTTTTTAAGAATATAGTATCATCTGAGTGCCTGCATGGATATAAACGTTTAAGATGTATGTTTTGCTGGTTAACAGCTAACGTTTAAGGTTTAAACAGCATAATTTACTGCGGCTTTCTCTACAGTCTAGCTTGAATTTGCTTGAAGAATTTAATTTTGTTTAGACATCTAAGTGAAGAAATCTAACAGATTTCCTGTGAGAGAATTATCTTTTTAAAAATCATTAATTTCAAGCCTTCTATAGTATCTATATGTATGGAGGACACGTTAAGAACCCTATAATACCGGGCTTGACACAGCTACTTCTTCGTACAACGTAATTTTACGTACGTCTTTCCTATTGGATTGTTTTTGTGGTCAAGGTTGCACTATATTCTTGCTGTCGTAACAGACCGATGAAAACGTAAAATTTGCACTACGCGATATCGGTGTGGACATCGTTTCGTAATAGTGTGCCTTCGATAAAGGCACGGCAGACTTTGACGTCAGATTATGCGATTATGGCACGTCCTTTGAGTTTTCCGTACTCTGGCTGTGTCGACACTGTTCCTACAAGGTTCTTGTTGCTTCCTTTAATAAGTTTTGGTGTATTTTTGTGTCAGCATTGTTTTGATAACACACAAATTCGAAATTTGTGTGCTAGTTTCACGTAACTATTTTGACAGGGATGAACATCTACCTCTGTGTTTACGGCGTTAACTCCTGCCTTTTGGCAGACAGGTTTCCCCTACAAACATCAGCCATATGATTAAAACATGCAAAAAAAAAAGAACGATAACTTGAAGATATCATGGGCTTCCGTTGATTAATTCTCGTTGTTTCGCAGCTTCAGTCTCAGCCTGATCTACCACATGAAAATTTGGCCTACCAGCTGGGAAACAGATCGATATCGATTTCCTAATTATCTATTAACGTTATTGATTGAACGATTCAATGAACTATCAGCGTAATCATAATGTGCTAACTTAACATTAACACATAGACATCTAATGTGCACCTGGCTTTCAACTAACCATATAGATTTCAGCCGACTATATGAGTAGAAGCTACTATAACCCAAATTATACTCGAATGCCCAATCGCGCCATCCATCCTTCTCTGTGGTATGAGCTCTTGTGATCAATATAAGTGCTCGCATTCAAAATATCTGGTAGTTGTAAAGTTTGGATAATAGTGTACAACCCAGTAATAAAGCAATACTTTGTTTTCTCTACGTAAAAGCTATTCATGCGTCCGCATATTGCCAGTCTGTTGTTAGCTACGATATATCAATATTGTGCAAGTTGAGTGTACAAAGTGAGTATACATAGCTTGAAAAATGTACAAAAATCTATTAAAACATCAAATATAACCAATTATGAGATGTCAGAGATCTGAGTAATCATATTCGACCAGAACAAATTATTTAGGAAATCCGTAGATTTCCTTCCGCGATAGGTTACGGAGTAAGATAATTTCGATATACGGTATGTTGACGTTCGCTTTTGGAAAACACATTGCACAACCCTGTAATAATATGAACGTAATTCAACAGCGACATTGAAGAAAAATACAGAGGTGCGTTGCTCGCCAACTCATTTTAGAGACCAAAGTCAGTGTGAAATTTTTTAATATCTTCCCAACGACCCATCTGGAGCAAAGCAAAAGCTCTCTAACGGTGTAGAGTATTTGAAAAAAAAATAAAAATAAAACAAAAATTGGTATTATTTATACGCCAATCTCACAAAACAAATTACTGAACAAAATGGATCGGCCAGTAGGAGCCGTTTTTAATAGTTTCAGAGGCAGGAATAATCATTAGTAAAGTTTTAAATTTTCAAAAAATTCAGGCAAAATTTTCCATGTAAGAGGCCGGAAACATGTTTCTGCAGTAGGCCGCTATCACTCAGAGCTTGCTATAGATGATTTAATTTAGACTTGAGATGAACAGCGGAATGCTTGGATTGATTTCTTCTGGTGTGTGGAATGCTACAATAAACTTATGGATCGGGGAGATCTCAAGAAAGTTGTACTAAAGCCACGAATGTTTAATAGGGGCCGAGTTAGGTACACTAGGCTATGAATGTGATTTACCAGCTATTGCTTGGAGCAGGCACGCATCTGTAGCAGCGATTGTCATTGCCGTCTAAGCATCTAGCCTTTCCTGTGGTTGAATCGTTTTTGCCTTTCAAACTACCTAGCAGCTCCACTTGGCAGCGTATTGACAGCTGGCTCACATAAGGAGTGAGGTGCTCATTTCGATCGATTGACGTTGGCAAAGTTCAGCTGGATGAACAAAACGGCGATTTGTACTTCACTTGCTTCATTCAGGTAACCTCATCGTCCTGCCGCAGCACGAACTCAGTCATCTGTCTCTTGTTGGGAGTTTTCTACTTGCGTTTAGTTATTGTGTTCTGTATGTCCCTTAACTGTATATGGAGGGAGTCCGTACAACACCCCCGAGATATTTCTACTAGGGAATGTTAGAGGATCATCGTAGAAGACTCTTATCGCTACCGCCATATAGGAGAAATAGGACGAAAAGCCGGAAAGCTTGAGTATATAAGGAGCCGATTGTTGGCCTACTATACACGAGCGCCGTTTATTTATCGTCGCATAAGAAAATAGCAGTAAAGCAATCCCAAATTCGGCCGTTGAGTATTATCCTATCAGACCTGGTAGCGCGTAGCTTACCTGAGTAGAATCCACCACTTTGAATGAACTTGCTCGTATATTAGGCTTAGTCTTCCCATACTGCGGCAGTGAGCTTCAGCATTCTGTTTTGGTTAAGCGATGCTCTTAATGAACGCCTACTATACTTTCCCATATTTTTAAGTTTTTCCTTTCTACAAAGTTGGACAAATGCGAAGAATAGATGACGTTCAATATTATAGCCATGTTTATAGAACCACATTTCAGTCACTTCTTTTAATATCTGATTATACCGCGTCACATTAAAAACACAGATACGAAGTCAGGTTTTCGGATCGCGCTAACTCCGTATTTGCCTTCGCTCTCACAGTAGTGCATTAACCTCATTTGCTTTGACTCAGCTGGCGCGCCTTTCTTAATCCGCACGCTCGTGCCGCACCGCCATAAGTGTCTTTCGTACCTTATCACCATTGCGTAAGCTAATGTGCCGTTTTCAATCGTATTTTAAACGAAGGCGCCGATACATCACAGATGCATAAGTACATTTGAGGTAATTATTATTATTAGGGCTTTCTGCAACCAACGATGTGTCATTGTTCCGCGTTGTACTCCCGCATGATTTTAATTCGAATAAAAATGGAACATCCCTTGATTTTGTATTTGTTAGTTCGAGCTGTTTCAAAAATAACGGGGCACGAAGCCCCGGTCGGCTAAATTTCTTGTATAAAAACGACCCAAGGATATTGTAGACAAACCAAGATAGGGACGGGGAATGTCTTTGATATGAAGAAGAGTCATTTATTTTGCTTTTTAAGGTAGGAACAAGATAGCGTTTTAGTAAATGTTTAAAATCTAAATGAACAAATTAACCGCACGTTTCCCTTCTGAACTACGCTCACGTAAAACGAGTATTTCTATGAATTACGGCTACAAAAATAGCTCATAGCAATATTGACTCAGCCAGAAGGTACGGCTAACGTAATGTAACATTTTTCGAAGTCTATGAACGCAAAATTACGTCCGCGAAACGCGTATGCAAGAACTTCTTATTTGTTCGCTTCTTAATCTTCTCGCGCTTAATTCGAGGCTAATGCAACAAGACTGTATTGTTAGGTCACCTCTGAAGGTCACTAGAAAAACCAAACATGACCGTTAGGCAGCTCTTTGTATTCAGCGAACTATTGCATATCGGTAACAATTCAAATTATCTAAATTTTTATTACTATCATTATATTTTTATTTTATTACGAAATTGGATTTTAACTAATTATATTACAAATACAAAAAAAAAAAAAAACAGTAAAAGTCGATAACTATTTATATGACTGGATATTTAGGTCTCGTCTCAATAATCCGACTTACTTGTTAGGTTCAACCAAGTGTAGTATTTTAACATAGGCTGCATCAGTACTCAGTATGGGCAATTTACCTATAATATCTTAGAGTAATAGGGAATTGCACAAGCTGACAGTGTTAATTACGCTTAAGTACGAAAGGCTAGCACTACTCACGGCATTTCTTAGACCGGTAATAATGCTGTTAACCTTCGCTTGTTAATCATACTGTAATGCTGCAAAAAGAAAGAGTCCTTTAAATAAATACATACGTACACCTATAAAACCAGCATCTATCGAAGCCAGCCGCAATGCATATCTAGGTTAATGCATACGAACCACCAAGTCCTGCGCTGTTCTTATCGCATCCTCCCTAGCGTTTGATTACGGGCTTATCAGAAGACCGACGACGGATAGTCGAATATTATATCGTGCATATATACATGTATCACCACATATATCGATACGTAAGACAATTCGCTGTTTGACGACGAAGTATGAAGAGGCGCTGTTGTTTGTTTCGCATTATGGATTGATTGACAGGTGGTAGGGGCATACAGGCAATAACGACGGCAATCAGGTGCCCAGGAGCAGTAATGTAAGAACCCATAGTAGCGATAACAATAGCAATAACCGCATACGTGTTCAACTAGACGAGGTGCTCCGAATCAGCAGGCATAAACAACGAGGGCCCTGGGCCATTATGACGCTGTGTCCTCGATATAGGTTGCATGGTCGGGGAGTGCTCCTATGCAACGTCTTGCCCATCTAATAATATCAGCGAAGCGTTTGCGACGGATTGGCATCGCATCTTTGTTAACAGTACCGATACTACCACTGTTGTACTGTGCACTGATACTTAAGATGTCACCAAAGATTAAGCCGATTCCAAGACAAAGTAAAATTTCGGCAAATGCTACAAAAAGTTTGTGTAAAGTTCTTGACTTGCGACGCACTTTAGCGTCATAGGTTTACAATGAACAGTAAGGCTGATTCGTTGATCGCAAAACTTCAATTTCGGGTTCAACGTAATGCTCACAAATTTATTAAGAAGTCCCTACTATATAAGCGTAGCTAGATCGAGTTGACGGACTCAGAACTTCACTATGTCCACAATTAGTCTTCATGGTGCCACAGCCCGCAAGCTTATCACGGGCGTTAATATGTTCCTTCGACTGAGCAGGTGTTATATAGGCAGCGTATTATTATCCTTTGAACCTGTAGCTAGTGAAGCGCAGTTTCATTCAGCTATGCTACAAACACCAGAGTGTACTTTTTATTATCAAAATACAAACACTGTAATATAGATACCATATTCATAAGTATCTGTGCCTAGAAAATGAGCAACAATCTTGTCCTTGAAGGGTAAGATCCATGGCGCTCGTGGTAAAAGATTGAATGGGTTTGCCAAAAAGAAGTTTCTTAGTATATTAGCTGAGATATATAGAAGTATATTAGCTGTTAGCAATGTAGATCGCTAGCGATTTAAGATTAAGTAAAATAAAGCTTATTTGTGAAGACACACTTGAAATGCTTAAATATAATTGAGAAAAATTGGAAGTCGACGTTACCAAGGGCCCCATTCACACCTGCTGAACGGAAAGTGTAGGTCAAAATTTAGTTCATAGGACATATCAAGCCTAAATGCATCAGACACAGCTGTACAGGTTAACGTTATTTTAGAACTAATTGGCTCGCATACAGCTCAAAGTTTTCCTATCCATCCACTTTTGTGTGTATTTTAACGCGCATTAAGTGGACCGTCGTTGACGATTCCATGGAGAGTAATCCCGCGCCCAAGCTTCACATATTTGACTTTCCACTGGATATTATCCCTATCATTTCAATATGGCACATTTCTCCTCACCTATTTATGTATCGTAGCTTTTTAACATGTCGATAGTTCTCGTAGAACTTATGTATTGCATTTTTAGTTATCGTTTATGAATTATTTCTAGTTGCTTTTCCAGAAACAATCGAATTATTTTCAATCGAGTTAACTTCTTCGGATCGTCATTAGTCGATAGCACAAATTGATTTGTGTCATAAGATCATTACTGACAGCCCGTTCTCAATAGTAATCTTTGCCCTGCGCATTACTTAACCACTTTGCGTGCACCGTACGGGGGTAAGCTGTCTTCCCCCCGACAACGGCTAACGTGCACCAATTTTTCGACTATATGGTTGCAGTGGAAGCCATCGCCTCGGCTAATCGCGGAATGACCTTCTCGCCTGAGTCGGCGATCCGCTCTCAGTTGGTACAATTTAGTAAAAGAATGAGTAGTAGGTCCGCATCATCTGATCTACCGCCAAACCAACCTATTGTGCAGCGTTACCGTAGCTTGTGTATTCGGGCCTAGAGCTAGCTTTTTCGCAGTGACTATCTCATAATGACGCATAGTATTGCAAATCCCTGCCCAAGTAACGAGTAAGGGATCATATTATACAACGGTTCTCGGCATGTGAAATGAAACCCGTTTGTACTAAACCGCGATATGCTGAGGCATATATGAATATAGTTTTCCTTCAGAGTATTTCTTAGTCGCAGTCACAGCACACTGTAGACGGCGAACAGGCAGACCAATGGTCGTGCGTGTTAGCGGTAAATGCTACTGGGCAAAATCCACACGGTATTACTTTTTGTCAAAGGTATTTATTGCCATGGTTGTCTTGAGTGATAACCGTTCTATATAGTGCTCGTATTGCCCGAATCGTGTTCCCAAAAGCCCCGCTCCAGGTGGAAGCAGTAGCGATACACAGAGATAGCATGATCAGCCCGGAAGATTTGCTTTCAACTTCCAGAACTCAAATCGTCCTGCCCGTGTGCGATTAGCTCGTCAGTTACCCATGCAACGATCTCCAACAGCAGTTCATAACAACTGGACGTAGATCTACCGATTGTATACGAAAGTAAAGAATTACGTTGACAGAATCAGGAGTAACTCACCTCGCTGGCCAGGTGTAGCAGCTAGCACATGACTTTGAGGGAGCACCCGGAACAGTGGACCAGACAAAGATGAACAGGGCACCATTCGTTAAAAAGTCCCTGCACGCATAGATTACTTTGTACGTATCCGTAGGCAAGAGAATATGAGGTAACAGTTTCACGAACCTGCGCGGTAACACGAACTACACTATTATTTATTCAATGAGAAATAGCACCGAGCACTTACGAAGCTTATTAGCACTGACACATCTGAGCTCCGTAGACTGTAGATGTCGTTGTGTGCCCACAGGCAGAGTGCTGAGCTTGGATGGGGGGATTTGAACCGCGGGGCCCAGGGAGAGGGTAGACGCTCAGTGGAAAGGACCCCTGCGCCGAGAGAGTGGCGCGCGGTTCAAACAACCCTCTAGAACTTCCACCAAATACAGAATCTTCGGTCAGATGCCGTCGAGCCATCGTGTTTTGTTTTATATCGGTCAAATTCTGTCCCTCTTACATTGTGTACTTGCAAAATATTCTACTGAGAACACCTTTAGTTCTTTCCAAAGAAAAGTTTCGAATGACTAGGGAAACCGCGACAAGAATAATAATGAAACCGTGTAGCTCCTGTACCAGCTATCTTCGAAAAATAGTATCTACAAATATTTGGTTTACATGAAAGATCCTCGCTTGAAGAAACATCTTTATACCGCGTGTAGTCCAGTTTTTTGTCATATCAATAAAATTACGAGCTCTTTGAGCTTATCTGAACTATCCAAATGAGTTTATAAGCAAAGGAAATATTGACAGAAAGATCTTCACTAGTTGACACGTAGGTGATCGACAAGTCTAGTCTTGTTATTTTTGTGACTCACATACTAGTATCCTCAGCGGAAAAGCTTTTAAGCAATATTTCTTTTTATGTGTCCTTATTTACCCTCGCTTTAAGCAAAATTTGCCCTATAGTCATACACACAAAATTGATCAATTCACTTCAGTCGTGCCATTACGATTGGCTCTATGGATTTCCTTTTTAGCGGTTGAGAGCTCTTGTACTCTATGCATCTTCGAGATAGGAAGTCGTCAACTATTGAGAACAATTCACAATTTTATATACTGATGTGCATCGCTTAATTATTCCAGGCCATGCGATTTCCGCTTTTTGCCCATAGACCCTGAACAACATCGAAGTGTGAATGCCCATTGAGCCGGAGTGATGGTCCGACACTTAAAGGCGACGTCTGATCATTTGGAGAATTGTATTCAGACTCGCCACATAGTTTGTAATTTTCCAAGCCTTCTAACTAAAAACCGAGTGGTTACATGTTTCGTTCAGTGCCGTCTAGAACAATACTTAGCGCCACTACCATATAAAGAAGTTCGAAATGTCTTGTCTTACTAATAACATTAAGAAGGAACACTATTGATTTGTAACATAAATTTCCATTTGGATTATAGGTATAGATAAGTTCAGAGTTGAAGACTTTCATAGATCTTCGTGCAGAAAAGGCCAAGTGCTGTTTCATATTGTCAGATATTTCGTATCGTGCATTAGGCACAGCCAGGAAATATCGGGCTAAATTCGTATTTAGCTTGAGCGGTTTCGAACGCTCGTAGAATCGGACATGTGTACTAGGACCTTAGGGTCAGCCGAGATTCACGGTTCAATGAAGCGTAATCTGGTGAGTAAGTGGCCTTCACTGTTCTTCTGAAAAAACAATGTAGTGATGATGTGCAAGGTAAGTCTGCACAGTTATGGAAACGACGTCATTTTTAAATAGTTATTTTAATATTGAAGGTGAAATCGTACGCATTTAGTGTTTAGCGGACTATTTGCGGGACATTTGATCAGCAGTCCTTTACTTTGAACAGGAAAAAAGAAGATTAATTAATGCACCTAGAAGCTAACGCTTCATTACCCTTATGCTGTTTACTCAAAAACAGATTGAAGGCATACCATTGCCTCATATAGTGGCGATAAGGTATCATTAGTTTTTTCTTTTTTTGTCAGAAAATCATATATTTTTGCTCGATTGCTGTGCAGAGGCTTCGTCGAGCGATCCTTAGGTATGCATGAGTTAAAACCAATAAAGTCGACCTTTGACAAAAATCAATGATGAACTCGATTACATGTATTCATGCTAAAATAATTAGCAGACCTAAACTAATCTTTGCAGCGAATGTTTGTAGACATGTTGCCAGAGAATCGAGGACGTAAGGAAGATAACTATTTTTTTTTTCGCAAATCTCTGCTGCACTTAGTTTTTATAGCGCTTATGTTCTGAATATTTGCCAGACTGTCGGCGGGATCGAGACGATTTATAATATAAATATAGTTCGAAAATAAAAAAAGCGTCTGTATGAAACGCCGCATACGGTGCACGAATCTAGGAAACAAAATAATGGCTGTCTTTATAACAGCACTCGAAGGCCATCCGGTTCGTTACTCTCCATACCCATAACGCCAAAGGGTACAGGTGTTGCGTATAAATATTTATTTGTAGAGATTATACAAGCCTAGGTAGTGTCTCGTATGCGCCGACTACGAAGGACATCGTAAATAAGAAATTAATACATCTAGCGATGTATGATGGTGCTGTGAATGCGGCAATTGGCAAGAAGCAGCGCACGGTCAGGTATTCGATCCTAAATCTGCTTCAGAATTATGGACATGGAAAAGGAGTAGACGTACATTTATGGAACAAAAGGCCTACAATAAAAACTTCAACAGCGTCTCTATTTTCCTTCTTTGGGTTGAAGGGGATGACTGAGCGTTACTTGGGACTGTCGTATATTTTGAGCATTCTTCATTTCCATCTCATTCTTCACGCTTTCTTACACTAGGAAAGCCAATCTATAATTATTTGAGTAGGTAGCTTTCGAATATAAGGCATCAGTTTATAGCCTATGTATGTACTCAATCATACTACATCTTTTAGCATCAATAGGTACACAAAGGGTTAAGGTTATGACGAAGTACAATATGCGTTATACTAAGCTGGTTTCTTTACGGCATCATCTGTCTGAGACAGATTGTTATACTACACACTCTAGCCATTCAAGCCAACGGCACTGATTTCACTTCAACAGTATGGAAGGCTCCGTTTCTTTGCCGTTCGTCTTCGAAGATTTTACAAAAATTCGTTACAAGATAGTGTGTTTGCGTAAGAACTTTTGCGCCAGAACACAAATGAGAATAGCATATAGCATACGTTAACAAACAGACCGATCTTTCCACTTCAATCAATGCAAATTCGACACAAATAAAAGAGTCCAGCTGTTTTACATGTTTAAAACATCTTCTGCTTCGCTTTTTCTGCACAGATTATCTGACTGTTCTTTCAAACACACTCTAGATGGGGAGGCCAAATGTTGCTAGGTTTCTGTTTCTGTATAACTTGTGCCAAACAGTTTTCTAACTGTTCAGTGCAGGACAGCTAAAATGATCAGAACACAATTATTATTCATCTAGGTTCAATTTACGTTCTCCTCTATGTGTCTATGAGATCGTCTATGTGTCTCTCTCAGGCCTCCCACATATACAGCGCTTGTTAACTCGGTCGACATCTTCTATTCTTGTGTTGATGAGGAAAAATAAAGCCTCCACCGTATACAGTAGTTTTAGATAGCGAATACGAATAGTTTCTCTTCAATCCGATGAGAACCATTAGCATTTGGTGTCGTCTAAACACGCCCTTACTGCCCACACGGCTTTCAGACAACATGTTGTTTTTGATACTTGGCCATTGTCGCCAGTCTTTCCACGGGGTCCCGACCCTTTGAGCGTAAGTATAAAGACACCAAAGCCTGAGCAACGACAACGTTCATGATGTATTATCGCTTTTTCGAACTATCGCGAAATGACGACTTGAAGTTTTGCTTGGGAGTTGGATCTGCCAAAATTACAGCCAACAGGTTGCGTTTAACAGAGTAACAACGAACTGAATTGTCACCAAACGGTCGCTACTATTGTTGTCCTGTCAGGCCAAAAAAGAGGCCGAGATGCACTCGCCAACCGACGGAGGTAACCAGTACAACCAGTATAATATGTCCATTCTCCGGAGTGGTGAAGGAAACATAGGCTATCTAAATGACGGGCCGCGCATTAGAATATGCGATACACCCGGTAAGTTATCAACCCATCACTATCAGCCACTGTTCTTTTGTAAACAACACTTCAATAGAATGCTTTTTCCCGTACTAGTGTTTAGAGGAAGCGAATACATTGATGGCATTACTTGCTGTGGGTCTTTTCTTAAATATTTCATGCCGGCCTTCAAAGTAAGTCAACAGATTCGTACCCATAACACCAAGAGCACAATAGGCCTAACAGCCGAAGGTTAGTGCATCGACGAACGGCAATTGTGAAGACAACGGCCGTGAATTTAGTAAAAAAAAAAAATACGTTTCGCATTATAGCTGCTTCACGATAGAGATATATGTCCGGATTTTATATGCAGTCCATTAATTGATTTGCTAGTATATATCTGGCCTTTCGAAACTCAGTAGTAGTAAGTCCCGCTAACTCAGAGCTATAGAGTAATAAAGGTGTGAGCTCTGTAGTCCATCACGATAAAAAAAAATGGCCTTATATTTCTAAAGTCACCTTATGATAACTTTCTCTCATATAAATATTCCAATAATGATGATAAAACAATAAATCAAATTTGGAATATTTAAATTTAATATTCCAAATGTGATGTATCGTATTTTTTGATGGGCATTTACGTCATGAGAGATTTTAGCCGTATTGAAATGTCACTTATCGGCCATTTGAATGAGGAATAGATAGCTGCATGAACAACAATCGAAGATCGCCTAATGTATACATTCAATATGTTAATAGAACAGTGGCATCGTATGATACCGACGGCGTGCTATCACGCTAAATAGGCAATTTTTAAGGAGACAACGTTAAGTGAACGAAGAAGGCAAGACAGGCAAGGAAGGCAAACATTGTTGATAGGCATAACGACAGATGCTCGAGCCTGAACACAATTGCCGTAGAGTCGTTACAAATTCGATGAGGACAATATACCTTTAGGCCAATCTATGAATACCATTTCGTTAAATGTCACGAAACTGCAAAAGCTCATTCCACAAAACATAGGTACTTACATTCATAGGCCTCAATGAAAATTAGTGCTAAATATAACTGGTGCGCGACTTGGTTCATAGAAGCTATCATGTCAACAACAAGAGAATTCGTAGTAGAACGCTCAGTAGAGGTTTGCGCACAGATTCAAACGGATGTGAGAAAGTTGAAAATAGTTAGATTAATTAGACCATTAAGACTTCCAATCTGGGTAGGACGATGGCCAAAAACCTGCAAGGCTTCTTAGCGCCGGAATTTAGTGATATGTTTAAAAATGTATTTATTTAGAAAAAGTAATTTTCGGTGGCCACACTGGCATACAACAGTTGAAGAACCCGGCGAATGGATTGTACTATATGGTTTTATGGCCAGGCGAAAGAAAGCTTTACACTTGAATTGAGGGCAGAGAAAATTGACTCAGTCATAAGTATGTATGTCTGAGTGCGTCTGTGTATGTATTTCAGCCGCTATCGATACGTTTGTATCAGACCCCGTCACATCCGGGGAAATGGATGATGGTGAAAAGGAAAAGGTGTTTAGAAGGGTTAGAACAATGTATGACGGGTGAGTGCAAACACTACACTGTCAAAGCGCAGTTCATTCAAGTTCAGTTTCCGTGTCACCGGTGCAAAATTCCGCATTCCCGAAAAAGGGTACGATGCTTTGAACCTCGTCTCAACCGAAATTAGGCAGAAGGTGTGATGCTTAGATGATAATATATAACGCATTTACATAACCACTTCAGCGCGGTAAAGGCGGCTGCGCAGGGGATTCAGGCGTTCATCAAGCAGGAGTTCCAACCCGGATCTACAATGACGCCCCTTGAACACTTTGTTATGAAGCAGTCATGTTTAGGCGCAGTAAAGTTACTGATTCGTCTCGAGAAAGAGAAGCTCGCCTATGACGACGTTCGACAATACTTTGAAAACCTTGGTTTTCTTCTTGATATGCTTACAACGAGGTCGCAAGTCGCCTGTATTGTAAGTAGCCAGTTAATCAGTTTCGTCTAGCAAAAGTTCAAATTGAGATCTAACAGATCCGTTTCACGTGGTACTATATATAATGCAGGACAACAATGTTACAATATGGAACAGACAATTCTAAGAGAGCTGCATCATTTACTGAGTGAATGCTGGCTCACCTTATAACTTTAGTCTAGAGCTAAAGTATGGCGTCGATCTGCCCAGTAGCTAAGAACGCTCAGCTCCGATGATTGCTCGTCGTAGTGGCTGATCCAAGCATTTCATCGAAATAAACTCGATCTTATTGAATATACGATGCCAGATAGAAACTATTTATACACTTTGGTTTATTTATTTCAGCTAAGTCGATGCGCGTGAATGTTTAGATTTATTTCAAATGGTTTGGAAAAGCCTTCGATAAACAAGACAAACTGGCGTAGGAAGAGGCATGAAACGATATTTATTATAGAGTCGTCGTGTTATCTATGATTGCTTCGAAAGGGCTGTTTATGCCAAGACGTCCAAGTTAGGAAGTTTTCTATGCTAGGAAGTGTTGCTATTTTCCGGGTTTTTCTTTTTCTGTCGACGTTCGTTTATCCTCAGAAGTTTAGCTTTTCACAACTCGACCCAAGCTCGGCGTGCCCACTGGTTTGCCATTGTACCAGGAAGACCTGGTGTCAGCCTTCAATTGATTATGCCAAGCGTATAAAGGCAGAGATTATATGGTTTGTTTCGATTTTTACTTGCTTCAGTTCGAAATCCCTAAATTTGTATCGTATCTACATGCAGGTTTTTCTCAACAGAAGTCTAACCCACGTGGTTATTCCTGTTTTAAACACGACTTTTTTGTTTTATTTTGTCGATATCTACTGAAAAGTACCTTGCCAAATTGATGGTAATGAGTATGCGTGTAGTGGCGGATTTGGCAGGACATCTCGAGGACCTGGCTAATCGACAAGTAACCAACTGGACAAAGCTGGCAAGCTTTTATGAGGAGTACTTCCGAAACAACTACGTTGAAAGGGAACAGCCCAGAGTGCCACCGTTACGAAACTTTTCCAAGTACATACCCATTGGTAAGCGTTCCTAATAACAATTTACTCACGGTTGTTTATTTGTAACTTGAATGTTCATACATACACATGTTTGTTATGAATATGTTAACGTGAAATTTTTACGCGGCTTCGTTATTAGCAAAATCCGTTTATACCGCATGCGAGTAATTCACTGCTGCAAATCCCTGCATAGAATTTACGAAACCCATAACGATTATCGCGCAGGGTCACGTTTGCGCTGCTTTGTGGCTGGCTAAACGCGCGTTCATTCTAATGTAACGTATATTTCTAGCCTGCGGTAGTCAAGGCACAGTACATGCAGCTGTATTCGGCAGAGGTCTAGATATAATGATGAAAGTTGTGTGCAAAAAAAAGAATCGCGCCACGAATTCGCCATTTAACACGACTCTCGTGGGTTCAATGTCGCGACATCCCCTTCACGTCGCCATTTACGGGACGTTTGCCTGCAATGAGGTACGTACAAGGACGAACAAACACCAGTGAACTGAATTTGTTGTATGGTCCTGCATTTTATATGATTATTGCGTCGTATAGGGGAAAATCTATCTGGAAGAAACTATCTGAGCATGATTTTTATAAGGCGCAGTAATTTTTGTCTTGCAATGGTACTTTTGGCACCCAAATCCTCTTCAGCCACCTACTGTAGATCCTTGCGGTGGATTATTAATAGTTAACTAACTATAAATGGTTAAGTTTTAACTCATAGTTTTGTGGCTATGAAGTTTTCAAAACTACCCTTTCTTTTTTTACTATTGCTTATTACTATTGTTAATACTGCATTACTATACCATATCCATCGAAATGAAATTTCGTCGGACACACGCTTTCTAACAGAAGATGATCTTGTTTTTATGTTGTGGATACGATGCAGGCATACATTATACTTATGGAATACTTTAGCGGGGTCGACTGCCAACGATTAATTAGACAGACGGGAAGTTTGCCTACGCAAATTGTTACCGTAATCATAGCCCAACTCTGTCTAGCACTAGAGTATCTTCATTATATGGGATTTATTCATCGCGATGTAAAGCCATCGAATATCCTCATGAATCCGGAGTGCCGCATCAAGCTGTGCGATTTTGATACTGCCAAGGTTGGTATGGCTTCATTCAACGGAAATAATTCTCTGCTCCACGTATCTTGCTCAGTAATAACATTACAGGGTGAATCGTTTAAATTTGGGTTTTTTTCGAACGGCCACGCGCGATTTCACGAAGCTACTGGATGAAGGCTCGTTTCTAATAGGATGTAAACATCTTCGAGCCACGGCGGACAAGGGTGCTGCGTCATTGGAATGTGAGTGAAGATTATGCAATCTCGTGCCGGTTTAAGCGCCAACGAAATATTTCTTTAGCTTTCACAAATCAACAGTAAACGACCTCTCAGGTAAGTATGTAGCTACAAAAGAACCAGAAGCACGTCCCAGCACAGCTGAACAAAAAAATCTACGACAGATGAAGAGCGGTGCGAACTCCAGAGATAGTCGATGTCGTCACGCATTTCTAATGACCTTCAGTAGACTAATTTCATATGGATCTTAACCTCTTAATTTAACGGCCTGTTAGGAAAAATCCCAAGTAGACCATCCCTGTTGTCAAGCAGATACCTCCTGCCCGGGATCAGTTAAAACGTCAAGATTTGCCTGCTGCCGCGGCAGCTCTTTCAATTATTTTCTGACGGAAAAATAAGTAAAACCGATGCAAGAATTGAATGCACTAACGATTTATTCACAGTCTAGAGTAAGAAAACTAATGCCCTGGATGTGACCTGCAAGCAAGAAGACGTTATAAGGAAAGGAAACCCTTTTGCTACTGTGGATTTATGAAGTGTGTCTTTAGTAAAGGCTTTCAGTAATATGGTGTCTTGGCATGGATTGGCTGGCGAGACTGTTTGAGAATCCGAACGTGTTTTGGAAGAAGCACATGGCCGCCGAACAAATTAGGAACTTTATTAAACGGTAGCCTGAGGGTCGACATGCAACGTCGACGTGCTCATTCGTGCTATGAGAAAGGCGTTTGTACGGTTGTAGCGGGAAGCTTGAAACGAGTCTATGATCTAAATTTAGGTACTCCCATTAAAGCTGTAATTAAGACAAACCGACGTTGTGTTGAATGAACAAGACCATCAGAAGTGACATTCAGTATAGGCAACGTTGATAACTAGTTAGTCTTAAAAGCAAATGGTAAAAATTCCGAAGTTCCGTCAGTGTTAAGAAGCTCCTCTAGGGAGTAGTTGGCTTCCCGGTTAATTTGGTCACTGTAGTTATTCTACAAAGAATGATGTCACAATATTCAAGGTGTGTATTGGCTTGTTTGGTCCTCGCTTTCACAACGCGTTTTCGCGGAGAACCAATCGAGAGTTTAAGGATTCTGAGGCCGAAGGCACATTGGCGTTTTTGGCCCCAGAGGTGCTCAAGAAAGACTATTACGGAAGATCTATTGATTGGTATGGCTTGGCAATCTACTTTATGATACTACGTATATAGTTGGTTCTTCTACAATAAGCATACGTTTGCGTGGTGTGGCTATGCACGAATTAGATGCATGAGAAACCCTGCCCTATAGAACTTACCGTAATTCTTTTCCGTCAAATACCCATAGTCAACGGCGGCGAAGTACAATCTGCATCCAAGTTTTATAGGAACATCTTATTTGAAACAGTCTTTTTAACTCATAAATGCTTCAGAAACACTTTAGAACAAAAAGGAGGGTTTTCCATCAGTTTGCTTGGGTTTGTAAGAAATTGAACGTTCAACCTAAAACAAGGTACAAAAGGAATAATGAGTTCCATATTAATTAGTCCCTAAACGAAACTGGACGCAGGTGGGCCATGGGCGTGACGGCCTTCGCTCTCAGATGCGGAAGGGTGCCTTTTAATGGGAAAAGAGAGTCCGATATGCGAAAGTTGACACGAAAAGTAGAGTTGGACTGGCCCAAAGATGAAGATTCAGTAAATTTCCAGGTTCTTAAGGACTTTATATTTAGAGCTCTGCGACCCAACCTTAAAGGTACGTTATGGTAATGTCTACCACTGACTAGGGGATAACATGGTCTAAGAGCTGATGCGCATCTATAAATGCGTTGCTATGGTTATGCTGGTTCAAATCTTAACATTGGAAAAAAATATTTGTAATTGATAACCAGGAATAAGGGTTATTTCTTTTAATGAAATAGCTTCTTGTGGGGAAGACTGTTTCACAGGTCTATCGGAGAAGCCTCAGATTAGTCCAGCAAGACCCACCTCAGTTAAACCCTCGATTAAGGCAAGCAGCTAAATACTAGGATTTGTTCAATTAAAAAACAATTAACTACTGAAATTAAAAAAAACTAGCGTAGACTTTTTGGAAACGGCTACTGTGCGACAGAATGTAAACATAATGATGAGAAAAATAAATTTAACGCAACTTTGGAATTACCATCGCGTCTCGATAGTAATTGGCGATGATATAGTGCTAGCAATAATCTTTTAAGCGTCGTAATTGAATTGTCACCTTCCTTTCTGAACTACCTCATATAAACGTAGAGTTTTAACAATACTCTAGAACAAAAAACTGGGGAACAAAAGGATCTCAATATTATGGCAATAGGATGTTTGTCAGTGGTTTACAAGAGGATGCAGACAGAAAATTTGGGTTGAGGTCAATAAAATCACAAACTATACAATAATAATAATAGATTCCCTACTGGTTGCATTGTAAGAGCGTTGCATGAGGCCCCCTCTTACCTATAGTCACAGTCAGCGGGTACTCTTTCTTACGCTACTAACTGCCTATAGCATGGTCTGATTGAATCTCTTACCATAGCGTTTCTACTAACTTGGCTCTAGAGAAACGGCTATAAATGTATGACTCTCGCCTCGTATCATAAATTGATACGGCTTTACGACAAACCACTGTGCAATTCAGTGCAAGATATTAGACACAAGCGCTTGAAGACGCTGCACAACTAACTAAGCAGTCGAAGCCGAGAAGTTGAAGTAACATTTTGTTTTGTCGCAGAAATTATACGTACCCGCTGATGTTATGATGTTTCGAACGAAATTATGCATACCTTGGCCGAGAACCTACCGTCTGTCTGTATAATTTGATTTGCGTAGCGATGCAAGCGATTTCTTGGTTAACATAAATGTAGATGGTGGCCCGACAGTAACTGTCCCGCTAACAGAAGTTTTTCGAAACAGTCACGGCTACGGCAGCAGTAGTTGGATTAGCTGGTACCTGTTTTAGCAGTTGTTGAATACAAGTAAGCTTTACCTGAAAACAGTAGAATCAATTTCTCCAGGGTATGCTTGCTTTGAGGAAATTTTCAATGGGACGAGCTGTTGCGGGGACATTTTGCCATCATAATGCTTGCAGTGGCTTTAATTTTCTCATCAAATAATACACTGTTCGGTATCAACTGTGTGAAAAAACCGTTTGTTATTTTTCAAGACTTGCAAATGTTATGTAGATGTGTTACGCATATTAAAATGATTAAAATAACTAGAATTACAAGAGGCTGTAACAATCTATTCCCGATTAATTCTGAATTTTGAAAAACCTACACCCCACCCAGGGAACGCAGGTACATTTGGTGCTACCTTCTCAGTTGAAGATAAGCGACAGCCTTGGCGACTACCATCATGTCGTGAAACCTGCTGAGACGTTTATGTTCATGTTTGCAGATCGTTTGTGCACGGAAAGTTATCAGGAGTTCAAAAGTCATCCTTTGTTCGCAGATGCTGACTGGGCTCTGTTGGAGAAAGCAGACTCAATTGTTTCTTACGAGCCAGCTTGGAACATGCTTGTTCAGTATAAAGGCAAATTTCAACCGAAGCCCGACATCTCCAAGAGCCGTAAAAGAGACAAAGCTCTAATCTGGAATCCTGCGGATCTGACGGTTGGTAAACATTTCAACACAGTTGGCACATATAATACATGTCTAATGATGTACGAGCAAGATTGCTTGCGTACGCCTTATGCTCCGTAGCGATGTTACAGGTGAGACATAAACCTATATAATTGATACGTGTCATGTCTTGACATGGCTGTAGAACACAAAGCGATCTTGCGCTTGGTCGTGTCTATTTCTCGCAATGAATGATTGTGTTGCCATAACCCGTGTCCATAAGTTTCGTCGTAAACACGATATAAGCTAATGATGTCAATGTTTGATTACATTTGCTACATTTCCATGTGTCTGTTGTATCCTGTGGCTCGCCCAATGCAATAGTACAAACTTGGGAAAATCACTATTTACATCAGATTCTGAGAACGCTCATTTATCCAGGGTAGTTATCCTGTTAAGAAAAAAACAGCATAAATCCGGTAGATCATGGGTGATTAGTAACTGAATACCATAATACACCATAGATAAGCCACAAAGTTACGAATCCATATTTCAGGACCAATATGAGGCTTCTCCATTGTGTACGTATTTCTCTGAAGGGTTCAAACGCTGTATCGAGCTGGCACAGCTCGAAAGACCGCTCACCGTAGAGATGGTTATGGAGATGCCGGAATTTATACCCATATTTAATGAAACACAGTACAAATATAAGAACTTCTTCAAGGCTGTACGCTTATAAGAGACAAACTGAATAAGCTTATGCCGTTAGCGTAAAGTGTTAATAAGCGGCGCTGAGTAACCACGTAGGACTGTTCATGCGAATGGCGGGCTAACGTATATGGCAATGCATGGAATTTCTCCTTTAACAAGCAGGCTATTTGTATGTGACCTAACAAACATACAAAAATGAAGCGACCGAACAATAACAGATGTGTATATAGTGCTGGCTGTATAGAAATATTTGTCCATGTTCAAAAATGTATAAATTAAATAATTGACTTATTGGTATTGGTTATATTGCCTTGTGATTAATTAATGACGATAGCATTAATAAGAGCATAAGGGTGTATATGAAAAAAGTACCTAAATATACTGTGACGACCATTGTGTTTTCGATTATGAGTCATCCCAATAGATTTATCAGAGTTGAATTGTTTAGCAAGGAATATTCCGTATCTGATAGTAAGCGACATCGATGGTGCGGTCTAAAAGCTGATTTGCTACGTGTGATTGTTCAAAGATACCCAAAGAGTCGTATTGCTATCTTAGCATTATGTGAAAAGCTAGAAAACACTTCCATCTTTGGCGTCTGCCGACAAAAGAAAGTGGAACATTGTGACCTATCTGGTAAATTTAAGACCTACGGACGGTAAAGGACAATGGGAATAACTCCAGTGCAGGTACCATGGATGTTCGGCCAACGTCGCCTTTTGATCTGCTTACGGGATCTAATAGAAACGTACAAAGGTTATTTTAAGCACATGTATAGCGGCTCAGTTACCAATAATCATGGTAAAAATAGTTGTATTAACTATTTGACTATACTCGATATTTACTAAGATCGTGTGGCAAAAAACAGTTCAAACGACCATATAAGTTCACATCAACAGATCAAAAGCCCTATGCTAGTGGTTCAGTGGAGGTCGTTCGCCCCAGCCAGGGACCGCGTGCATATGCAACGAATGACAATTAATGAACCTAATTGTAAAGGCTACAGTGACGATTCAAAACACGGGTAAATCAGCATCTTCGGTGGAAGATACAGTTGATTTACATAAGACCAGTAGACATACGACAACACACGTTGCCTTATAACAACAGAGACTGATCCATTAAGCGTGTTTTATCTCATACGTTAGGCTCACAATTGAGTTCCTGATCATTCATCATGTACCGAGACAGGCGAACAAGATGAATGCAACTTAACTTAAAAACTATACACAAATTTCGAATTAATGCGCATTTTAATTAGATACAGCAAGGTCGTAGTGTGTCGCCGTTGTTTCATGTGCATTGCACCGCTAGAAGGCAACTCAAACGTTTCAATCATAAAAACCTACCCATATAAAGACGGTGCGATGGCTGGATTTGGAGTCGATCATGTTCAAGTTAGTTCATTTCCGGTAAGACGTCCTGTCAATGTGTATATACATACATATATATATATATATAATTGCGTACCTCGTTTGCCCCAGTGATGCATATTAGATAAATTGAGAAAAACGGTTTCCTTTTTCGTTTACCGTTATGATACTTTTATGAGTTCTCATGCTTCTGTGACTCTCGGTATAGTGGATGTACCTCTCCGAGTGGACATCGGATAAACGCCTTGCCGGGAGACATGGAGGATTCTTCGATGCGGTTGCAGGTTCGCTAAATCTCACTTACACGCTTAGATTACCCGAAGATTATCAATGGGGATCCTGTGACGCAAACGCAAACGGCTCGTCATGTACCGGGATGCTCGGCGATCTGTACAACAATGTATGTTGTCAAGTGTTTGCGGAACTATATGCATACTTCAGGTGATAGCGTTCAATTCATTCAGTTACATATTTTCTTTAGAACAGTACTTTTGAAAAAAAAAAAAAAAACATATTACATAAACAGCGGATCCATTAGTTCTTTCAATCAATTTTTACGCGAAAAGACGATGTCCCTCGTTTCAGTCGACGTTTTTCAGTGGTTTGCCGTCGATTTTGTTAGTTATTAGTGTTATCAACACGATGCCTCCACGATAGCCCACTGAACTCATGGCATTACCCTTTTCAGCATTAGTCCGTATTTTACCACAGATTATGTGACCATGACATTTCCGTATGTGATCCACTGATCGTCGCCCGTCACTGATTAACCATATGACAACGGGCTCAACTTTGTCACGTTTCCGTAAAGTTTAGCAGCTAAAAATACCAGTGAACGAATCCTTTTATGTGGCACCCAAATGTCGGCTTTTCTCAAATGATTTTATAATCGCTGGATAGTGAATATTGAACTTTTTTTTTGGCGATGCCATGATCATTGACGTGTCGGTCTCTCCAAACTTCGCAATAATGTTTTTCGTCACTCAGAAGTACCCAGAAGGCAAGCAGAATGATCCTTACGCCGTTCCTTTTGATAACACACCCTGGCTATAAAGTGTATTTTCATGGGCTTGGCTAGCGTTTGCGCTTTTTATACAGTAGAATTGTGAAATACAACATTTTTGTAAAAACCTAACTCTTTAGAAGGCGCCCTATCCCAAATATAAATTTTCAAAAAATCGAATAATATTAGCTTAGCTACGACCGCTAAATTTTAGCTCTTAAGTAACAACCACACCAACTCGGCGTGACAACAGAACCTAAGTAACCCATGTGACTTTAAGCCGTATACCTAAAAAGCCTTAATAACTCGCTCGACCGTCCAATATATTTACACAAGTAAAAATCGCCTAAAGTGAGACTGTTCTCTTAGACTGAAAAAACAGGTAAAGGAAGCAACGCAATGTTTCGCTTGTGCTTAAGTGCCATTTCTCTATAACTATAACTATCATCCACCGCGATTACATCTTCGATTTAAAACCTAAAGCACTCTTTAGTCGTTTAATGTATTCCTGCTTCTGCAAGTAATTTTTCAATAACTGTCATGCATAGCGGTATCGGTAAATGGAAACTGAGGAAATATCGATCAAATACGTTACATACAAACAATCTTAGCCAAATTTAATTGTGGTAACGGGCTAAAACGCCAAGATGTGGGAAATAAGGCAAAAAAAGGAGAGTTATTACAAGAGCTTACTTCTAGTGGCTATTCATAGATCGTATCTAAAACGGCTAGTTAATTTCTAAAAAAAGTAAAAATTTTGCGCATGCTAAAAATGGCATTTTGATGAATTCTTGGGTCCTCTTATTGAATCTTATTGAGAAAAAAATTTATTTTCCTTATGGAAATATTTCTCGGATTTTTTAGAAGCCGCCCGAAAACTGGCAATAATATATATCGCTGATTTTATACAATAAAAAAGTTTTTAATTTTATTGGGGAGCCGTTCAGCGCGAAAAGATTGAATAGTAGATCATCCTTGGTGAAATCACAGAACCGACGCACTACTTAGTCCAGAATAGGCTTGCTTCCTAGTACCTTCCTGGTACTAGGGGCATTGCATAAATGCATGGCTATACAATAGTACCTTGTATACACGTGTACCTGTGTGTTCAAAGTGGTCCACCTTTTTCTCGGGCTCTTCGGATACGCATACGTAGTTTTATGGAAGTATTCATCAAAACCTACCACAATCGACCGAAGATAGCTCGTTCCTATAAGGATATAAGCAGAGCAGCTGTAGCGAAAATGGTACTTCGTCGTCAGAATTCAGAAAGCATCGATTCTTACGATCCCTTTATGTGCAGCAACGTCGCGCCGAAGTAATAATTTCCCTCGGTGACTCCGAATCCGTAGCATATAAAATCGCAAGATAAGCATACGGCTGCAGACAAAGCAGAACCAAGTTCCAGCATATTTTAGATACAGGAAAAACTAATGGATGGTGCAAATCCAAGTTAATGGATGCCGTCTAAAAAATCTTTTTTTTGGACAGGAAACGAAAAAATTCCATATAATGGTGGGTACCATTTTACCTATTCTTCACAAAGACCTCAGACACGCGTTGTGTCCTAAAACTAGGCAGGCGCTCTCTGGCCCTCTGAGGCCAAAAACTCACCTGATATTGTCTGTCCAAGCAGGTCTATGAAGGGTATTTGATTCTACTCTGAGAGCCAAACATTTACCCTTCATATTGATATCGATTGCAAAAACGATCGGTGACTTGCTTCCAATCCAGAAGATGTGCCCATTGTGCGTAAAAGCAATTTTCCGGTTAAAATTCATCTCCTAAGTTAGTGAGAGACGTTAGGTTATTACCACTACTTATGGATGTCTTACTGATTGCTGTGTCACCGTGAATACCTACGATGTCCAAAAGAACACGGAAAAGACAGTGTACCTGTTTATATTGTCCTTTTAATGTAGGGTTGAGAATCTGAGCATATTTTAACATATAGTCTTTATTTAATATATACTGTAAAAATACTATGTTTAGAGCTCGGTAGAGTCCAACAATCCTCGGATAGACGACCTCTATTCGGCTGCTTGTGCTATCAAAAAGACACAATTGGAAAGGGAGCATTGAGACTGCAAGCACTGAATGACATGGCCGTGAGGAATGATACTTTTAACACACACAAGATTTCGTTGGAATATTTTTGTTTGCATCTAGCCTTGGCAATGACTCTTTTTTATTATGAGTTCGTACCTAATCCGATTACGGTACATATATGGATATATGCACCGTAATCGGATACTTATATATATTAGAACATATAGATACGTATATATATATCATATGCATATATCTAAATGTTGTTTTCCCAAGTGTTATAATATAGCGATGATACTCGATTCTATGTTGGCAGAGGGCCGACATCGCCATCGGTCCATTCAGCGCATCTGATGTATACTCGACTTTATTCGAATCTTCGAGTACAGTCTTTTACGAAGAATATACGATAGTAATGGGCACACAGATTGCCTATGCCATCAACGCCTTTTCCACGTTTATGGGCATTGAAGGCATCCTATATTTTTTATTTTTGATCTTGCCTTTTGGTATCGCCGTACTAGTGGCCTTCATATCACATCAAATTCTACCCAAGCTTGGACAAGAAGACATTGGCAATATTTCGAAACTATTTCTTGAACTGCTTAAACTCAACGCTCAAAATGGTAAGCATTCCTATTCGTGATTTCACTCTAGTTCTTAATGGGCAAGCTCCTAAGATAAGCTTGCGGGGATATGCAAGTTATAGATTTGTAACTTCCATATCCCCATAAGTGGCGCAAATTAGGATATATAAGTAACATTTGGTTTTGGCACAGAGTCGAGCAAAATTTATATATATATATATTCTTTTTGATTGCGATCTAACATGCGTGCGTCATAATTAGAAGAAATCCTCGAAAAAAAAGCATCGTATCAAAACCGTTAAAGACTGCGTGAATAAAACAACCTAAATTCGTCTAATAATCAGCTTCTATTATCTCTCAGCGCCAATAGGGATTCTTTTGCCCGATTTTTCATAGACGAAATATGAGTGGAACTTAGAATCCCTCTGATAACGTTTACATTGGAGAAATACATTGGCATTCAGATTTTCTACGACTGGTAATTTTTGTTGCTGTCATTGTTTGCCAAGCCTCTGACATCCAGGTGAAGAACTCAACAAATCGCATACTTGTCGCAGGCAGTATGATCGCATCTGTCTTCTCTGCTATAATGGTGTCATCTTCAGTCAAGGTAGTATTTGAATCTGTCAAATTTCAAAATATCAGTCAGCAAGTTTCTTAGATACTGTCTGTGAGCAATCTGGATAGCTGTGTTTAATAGAAGAAAATTGTATCGCTAACATTTACATGTCAACGGGGATGTTCGAAAGTCCCGAAAGGGCTGCTCGAGAGGCCGCATGATTGGGTGTCGTTGTCCGGTGGTATTCAATGAGAGGAAGCCCATGCGCTGGGCTAAAAAGTACAAGGCGCTGGTCAGATAACGGAAATGGCCACCGCACCGGGTCGTAAGGCGGACGTAATAAAGAGCTGTTCAAACTTGGTTCGATATCAAGATTGGTGCAGAGGAGGCACAGGGAAGCTTTACGATGAAAAAAGCATTCCTACAACATTCGTAGAGGTTCGCCAGGAAAATTCTGTCACTACAGAGAGGTTTGCGGGACGTCCAGCTGGTTTGTGAGTTCTAGACGGTCCCTGGCAGATGAGGTGGATTTGAAGCTGAGGTTCCCAGGGCAACGTCCGAAGCGCATATTTCTCGTTTATGTTCTTACTGTAGGTAGTGTGACTTCATATGCTCTGTTAGTATGGCCAGTCCGAGACTATTGTCGAGGGAGTCTGGCACTTTCTGGTGGGAGCGTCCCCAGCTAGCTGTTATTTCCGCGTCATAGGAACATCCTGAACTTGGTATGGGCTATTGCACCCTACATATTGTGTACCCTTTTTCTTCTCCAAAGTTTGAAACAGTGTTCGTCTCTTCCTGACCAATCAGGACTGGGCAACCATATCTATGGCATTACATTGGACACAAATTAATTACTCGAAAACGTCGTCGGAAAACTTTTGAGACGAAACGCAATACGCTCCGTCAAGACGGGCGTATATTGCTTGATGAAAAAATGGGAAAAAATATGAATAATGTCGGAGGATATATAACATGATAAGTAAATTGTAAAAAAAAGTTCTTTATTCAGCCAAATACAATAATACAAATCCAAATAAATACACAATACGATAGATACGATAACTACCAGCTTAATAGACCGTTCTATGAATGTATTTACTAAGCATGCCCTGAGCAAACTGTTCAATTTTATTATTATTTTAAATTTGTTTTATTAATGTAATTTAAATAAATTACCACACTGCGTAATATCGATGCTGATGTCGTTATTTTCATCCTATGCATATTTACACTTCGTATTCGAAATATCCGATTGCAGGCAACGATGATGAGGCGAGATCCTACCGAACGGATAAAGACTGTAGCCGAGCTGCTAAAAAAGAGACACCACATGCATCCATTTATCCCTTCGGATACATTTCTCACTGATGTTTTCAAGGTTAATTTCTATATGAAGATCGCTGGGTTTATTTTTAGAATGTTGTTACGCAGATATAGACTTGAAAAATAAAGTTCGTTTTAATCTTTTGTCAATTTGCGATCTCGATTGTTGAAAGGTCTCAAAAATTACGTAAACGAAGGAAATTACATAGTATAAGAATTCTAGTTGGAAGAAGCGTGTCCTTATAACTGAAAGCTGAGTAGAAAGGAAGTTATCATCGATGGAGACCAATAAACAAAGCAACGACGTAAACGATACGATACCTTCAATTGATTGATAGAAATATTCAGTGCGTTTAACTTATCCCTATTAGAACAGCTTTTAAATTCTGAACATTATGAATACTAAACATTGTTCGTTGTGCTAGATGCTAACTGATGTACTGAAAAGTCTTGCTTTGAGTGGCAAATTGTTTTATTTTAACTTGTGCTAATGTTTTCTTAATAGGGAGATGATTCTGAAGATATACGTGATCTTCTGAATTGGATTGAGCATGATGGTTATAGCGCCGTCGATAGACTATTAATTCCGGAAACGATACGCGGCCTTCTGAATGGAACGATGTTCACCCTTTCCAACTGCGAAATGATGGCTATCTATATAGCCCACGTCTATTACTCGCTTCCGGAGAAGCACCGCGGTTATATTATATGCCTAGAACAGAAACTGTTTGGGGCACCACTTGTTTGGTACTATCGAAATGCGCTGCCGGACACGTTCATCCTAGAATTTAACCGGAGGTATTTTTTAAAATTCTCAAGTACAACTTTGTTCGTAGTGAAACTCTTTGTAGCGAATACGGCTAGGCAATTTTTTTTTGGTCTAAATACATGGTGCATTCACTGATGAAACGTTTTCTTTTCATGTGTAGCCTACATACGATAAATCAAAAAATTTATTTAGGATTGACCGTCTTGCTATGAATGTTTTCACACCTGCAGATTGTTAAGTAGGCTAAGACTTTTAACCCAATATGCCATATTTATGATGCAGTGTCTGATCGGTGGTTGATTGGACAATGATCACAGTGTAAATTATGAGCGAATTTTATACTCGAAGGAAGAATGATGATCACAATGTAGTTTTGCTTTGTGTCGGAACGTTTGCAGGACAACCTGGTTGTTCGAATCTCCTTCGAGGTTTGTCTTCGATTTCAAATATACCGCCATACCAAAGCACAGATATGCTCGGAGCACGTCTTTGTCAGGCGATGCCATCATAGATGCTTTGCGAGTCAGTGAAGTTCTTGGTTGTTTCTACGTGTTTGCTACTGGGATAGGTGGCGCTTTTATTATTGTTCTATTTGAAATGCTGGCGGCCGTTGTTGCGCCTTCTTGCCGAAGCGCTGTGAATCGATTAAAGGCCAACCTCGACCACTGAACATAGCGATTGCTTTTACGAAAATCATAATAAATATATAATAATTAATATAGCAATAGTTATTATTATATGGTCACTGATCTAACTATATGTATCGCCAGTGATGTATCGCTTTCGTACTAAAGGAACTACTATCTAAACCAAAGACTAAAGTTGTTTTATAAAATTGTTGTATTTACTCGGATCAGAGCAAAGAAACAATGAAATAATTCGAATATATGATGATAGAAGCTGGTTATGCTAAAAACGAAGGCGCCACATTACGAAATAACAACGATAAAGGAAACTAGAAAGGGTAAAAAGCTGTGAACATTCATTCACCTAAATATTCAACCATAGGTAATTTCAGCTATCTAAGGAAGAAACCGAACGATTAATCGCAGATAAATGTCTAAGCTACATAACGATGTTCAGTTGAAGTCCAATTTCGTTTTGCAAAGTGTCCGTCACGTGAGGCAAAAATATCAATTTCTTGTCGGCACAAAACTAGATGCAATAATACAAAACTTCAAATATACACTCATTTACAAGCCAGATATAACGTAAATTAATGCAACAGTTATTTCGCATGCCAAGATATGTGCTAAGCAATGCAGAGGACTGGCTTTATATTTCAGGACTTTTTCAAGGCTCCGTCAGGACTGTCTTGTTTGTGTCTTGTACGTGCGCGTATACTGACTGTCGAAATCGACAAACCAATGCAAGCAATAAAGACAATTCGACGTTCAGCTGCGTCAGTCTCTCCGGCCACAGACTATAGAATTCTATTCTTATTATTGATCGGGACTAGTGTACGAGATGACAAAAAGTTTGAACAATTTATTTAGATATAGCACAGGACTTAGCTGTACTGAACGTGTCGAGGTCCCGTTAAACAGGTAGGTGGAACATCTACCGAAAATTTGCGACTGATACCCGAGTGATCACACGAGTTGTAAGATGGCTGACGTTATTACCGTTACGTCAAGTCCGGTAATGTATTATCCGTTTTTTAAGCATATAGCTTTCACAAATCCGATCGGATGCCTTATAGAGACGCAAAGATGTTCCTTCGAGTGGAAAGCTAATGGTTTTCATTGAGGATCCTGTGACAGAATAGATTTGACATGCATTCATATGCCGATAAAACTTTCCAGAAATTGGTGATCTGAAAGATTTACCTAAAACTTCATAGAACGAAGATCCTGCGACAAAAAAGGCTCGTTATTGGTCTTTTTGGTCTTTGAAATAGTTTAAGTTTTTGAACTTCCTCCCATCCGAAACTGATAGCTGTTGCCTGAAGTTTTTTACCCATGCCCATAATGTCAAAACTCTTCTTATCTAAAACGTATGTGCAGTAATCCTTTAAGCGCAAATATAGCAGATTAAATTTGTAATTTAATAGTTTCGGTCCACACCTATTTAAAATGGCAAAAACAGCGTTTGAAAGTAAGCCGACTTGTGTTATCAAAAGATTGGTTTTAAATTCAGTTATATTTTTATATAAAGCAGAAATTACTTGAAACCATAATTTAACGTTTTTTTTCCGATTCGTTGATTTGGCTAAAACGAACGTCATAGTCGCTATTTGTAGTAAACTCTGTTAGAAGTAGTTCTATCTACCACAGGATCCTGAGAAACCTCACATTTTTAAATTAAGGGTGCATATGGTAAGGAATTCTTAGCCACAAGTACTTAGTAGCTATGTTTGAAATCAACTAATGTGAACAGCTTTTCTCTAGAATCTGTTTAATTAGGAATAAGAAATTAGTACCCTTCTAGCTACTGAAAAATATAAAAAAACGTTGGTGTGTAGGAAAGCACATTTTGATTCGTTAAATTATCGTTCTTCGAAGTAAGTAGTTTCGAACTTAGTAACTTCAGGAGTATCGGAAGTTTGAATACGACGCATTGTGTCATCGAGCGTCGTTCAATTAAAGAGCGTGCATAAGCTTCGCTGGTGCTCCAAACATCATGTAAGACAATACTTCTGAGGTTAGAAAAGTGAACTCGAACACATTAGAGTAACAACGTAAGCTTGAATACTCCTGATCTCCCTTTTTTTGACTATTTCGATAGTGTCATGACAAAATTTCCGTCATGCAGCGTATAGACGTTTACATATGGCCAAAAATTTTCATAGATAGGTAACACAAGAAGCTTCGAGCCTAGTGTTATGTTGGATCATCGTACATCTCGTTTAAAACGTTCACCTCGATGATTTGATTTTTATAGGCCCTATAATCATGAGTAACGGCTGTGCTCGGAAAAAATGCTGAATAGCACACATTACAGTAATGCAAAATCGTTTTATATAGACAGTCCTTTCTGTTTGTAAAAAGCAATACAAGTCCTTATCATTCAGGATGAGTTGCACAATCGCAGCATAATACACATATATAGATGATATACATTTATATCATCTTGAATCGTATTGTTAACAGCAAAACATAGAACACGGAATCAATATATTATTGATTCCTATCTAACTTCCTATCTCCTAACTGCTTATCTTGACTGGTGGACTTTGTTGATCTCTTGGCGCGAGCAAATTGGACTGATATATTCACGGTCAATGATATAGTTTTGTCCTAGAAAAAGCAGCGTGAAGAATAGAAGCGTTTGGTCAAATGATTTTCCCTAGTGAGGTGGTTTTTGCGACAGAGCGTAATGTTGATTTGGTTTGTCATGAGCCGGCAGCACCAATTTATTTTGCATTCTGATTTAAACGGCTGAGAACTATACCGCACTAGCGTTCACACTGATGTATCGTCAAATGTATATATCGTGAAAGATGATTGGCGTGAATAAGGGTCGCCAATGCATGTCGAAGTGTGTTTAATATTGAATACGAAGGAAGTTATTAGGTTATAGCTCTTAGGAAATAACTGATTACCAGTAGATATTAGTTTTCTATTTTAAATGTATGTGGCCTTTCATCTCTACAGGTAAAATGAAATGTGTCTATTAGAAAAACAATTCTCTAGATGCCTTTAATGTCTCTGATTTGAACCCATAAATATGTCTCGATGGGTCTGCCTAATCGAATAACTTCCAACTGGACGGATTGCTGAAAGAGCAGATTATACTTTCGATGCAATCAACATCATACTCTTAATGCAGCTAATTTGGCTACTTTTAATTTTAACGCTTACAAACGGTTCCTATGATATCTAATTATCATACCGTCTGTTGGAGAAAAAGAAGTCTAGCAAGATACCTCAACCTGGCGTTTTAGTGGAGTCAATCAAGTAATGATAACGTGCTTCCTGTAGACATCCAGAAAGGCCGGAAAGCCCCTTATTATCATATTAGGACACCAAAATTTTGTGAGTAGTACCGTAGTGGGGTGCAATGTAAATATGACCTTCTCGGTCTTTTCTAGCAAATCCTCGATGCTCCAACGAGGTTCTCAAAGCCCGTTCACACAGATGAAATGGTCGAAAACGGTAAAAACAAATTACCAAAGAAATGTCGTCAACTTCCGACGAAGCTCAGGAAAACCAAATGGGTCCTATTTTGGATTTCAGAGGGAGCGTTCAATAAAAACATGTAGCATGCTGGTATCCGACATTAAAATATGGATTCAATAACCCAATAAGCCCTTTGTATACATCTTGCATTTAAGGACATGACTCAGCATATCTTGGCGTGCGAGGGTGCACCGTGGATTGTGTTCGTCCCGCTAGCTGCAATCCTACAGGAGTACAATATCTATGTATATATCCACCGGTGATGCAATGTCGAAGCTACACCCTTTTCGCTAACGATAAACCTGAGTCAAAATAATAGTCTGAGCCTTCTGCTATTCGCAACCTTATTTAAGGGCTTTCCCAACGAAATAAAGGGGCAAAGGAACCCCACCGAAGTTGTGATCTACGCAGATGATTTGGTAATTTGCGGCTACAGCAGACTCCAAGTATAGAGAGCTCTGGCTAAACTCTACATGCGTCATAACGGAATTGTGGTTAACGGTTAACCTGAATAAGGTGAAGACCATGAGATGATATCGCCATGAGAGTTCGCTTTTCACGTATGAATCTAAATCTACGCTGGTTATGTCGGACGGAATAAAACGGAGGAGTGTGAACGTGTTCGCTGATTCGGAGTCGATCATCTACGTAGCTTCCAGTACTTATGCTTCACGAAAATGATTTCCAAAATCGTAAAAAGACGCAAAATTACACATTTGATTAAACTAACTATTCCATCTACTTTTCGTAGAACTATTACCTTTGGGTAAGCTGTATCAGTTTGAGGGGTGTGATCAAATGCTGTACTTTATAGATGTGTATAGAGACTTGGAAATGTTGTACGAAACAATCTAGTTTTGCTAGATAACTTAAACAAGTCTTGCATAGCCTTGCAGTATGTCTCAAAAATTCTATACTTAGTTAATACTATAAAATACGATGTTTATTAAAATGCGCTACTATTATGATTCAGGCAGATCATGGCGTTAATAGTGAGATAAGATGTGCCCAACCCGAAGGGTTTTGTATTTAGTACTGTCCTTGGTAGTTTCAGTTTACTAGTCAAGCTTATTAGCCTCAACATAGTTGTCTGTTTTTAAGTTAATTCTATACCGTTACCGTCCTAATGACCGTCACAGTATTAATAGAAGTGTTGCATTAATATAGTGATATATTTTGTATAAACGCAGGTAATTGCCAGCGCCAGCCATTCGATACTGAGCTTCCGTCATTGTGGGGAATCCGCGAATTCGCACGGAAGCTCGTCACACTAAAAAGACGTTTACTTACCTCTAATACACCGGCGTTTGAGTTCTTCCCTATGCTTTTAACCTCGTTTGAAAAGTTGCGTCAGCTTTTGACGCACGACGTGACGCGTAGCCTAACTGTGTTTCATCTGTCAAAACTGCATAAGATTGTGAACTTCATTCAATGGGTACATAAAAAGTCGACTTACTGAAAGTTTGTTCACTTCTGGTAAAACGAACCCTACCTAGTTATCTGTAGTTAAAAATACTCATTAAAAATAATAGTTTGAAGTTGAAGATGACTACGGATAAAGCCTGTAATTCGTGGTGGACAATTTTGGTTGAATCGTTCTGACTTAGAATAATTGAACTATTATTACTCATTCAACCTGTTTGATTTTTAAAACAAACCTCTGGGCAGAGCGGTAAATGCTCAATGACGACGTTACTTTCAGCAATCTCATACAAAATTTTTTCACGCCTTCGTGCGGCTTTCAGTCTAATTTTTTATTGGGACCATCTGTACAATGGATTTCATCCGGGCGATTCGCCAAAGACGCTGACGGTCTCTTTGGCACCGTGGGAAGATCTCCGAATGTGAGCTAATCACTTAGCCTACTAGCACATATTCAATGGCATTCATGCACAACAAATGACCCTCTCTATTCGGAAAAGGTCGGCGAATTTTTTTTAAATGTGCGTTCGTTCGGTATCTTTTAATCTAAGTCAAAAAATATTGTCCTTCAATGTTATTAGGATGTTCAAACCCATTAAGATTCTTAACTAAGAAACTTTCATAATACCTAAAGCCTTTCGTAGCACATTGACAGATTATATATATATATACATATATATATATATATACAGGTTATATAAATCGTGTTGAGATATGCTTGTGAATGCATTGTTATTTTCTGGTGCCATTTTAGCTTCTACCGAGCACCAAGTTCCTACAAGCGATTACTTCTAGCTGGATGTAAGCTGGCTGTGCTTTTCACAACAAAAGAAATTTTATTCTGAATAAATAAACACTATATATATATATACATTATTTTAACGTAACATGTTTACCATTGCCCATCATAGAGTTCTCAAGCTCTTTAGAAACCTTTATTCGAAATGTAATTATTTTGCCTTGTATAAATATCTGCTCCTTTGTCTCAACAGAGGTGTGCTTAATGATGGCCTCTTGTCATGGTTTCTGTTTTGTCCTCATTTCTAATTTTTTTTTATTGTGGGCGATGCGGCGAAACTCTACGAAGCAGGTTAAAGATGACAGTTTTAATAAAAAAACATAAGTACATCCACTTGTTATTGTGAAAACATTTATCGTTTCATTCACTAAAACGTCATTAAAATGTTGGCACAAGTTCTTTGTATTTCATGGTGATACGTTTATTAGTAGAAATATTTTCATGACAGATATCCAATAGCCGGTTGCTGTTATTATCTTTTTATACATCTGTACCACGTGTAAGTCGGCCGTGATGTAGAGGTGTAGGTATCCGTACGTTTGAGTCTGATAGAGTCATCGTACCTAGAATGGTAAAAGCTTTCTGTTTACCTAACTGCCAACGAAATTGATATCGCTACCTTAGCCTAGGCAGTTCATTGTGTGGTACCTCAGGCAAAAAATATGGCCATAATCACATGGCTTTATACCGTTTGAGAAAGTCGTCTCCTTAGAGGGTGTGCATGGAGCCTATAGAATAGAACCAACTTCACGTTCGTCCTACCCAATGATAACTATCCTCTTGGCACAATTGTACATTGCAGCCATTTAGAATCGGCTAGATTTTCATGCGTCAGACGTTTAGCGCTTCCGTCGAAGCCACTGTTTTATAATCTTGCAGTCTGAGAACTATTTAGTTATCGTCGACTAGCACATCGAATATCCACGTAAACTGTAACGTAATCAAGTTGCTCTATAGCTATACAATGAGCATTAAATTTAATTACAGTTACTATATTAATATCTATTTTCAAATTATTTTCCGAGCCATTTCGAAAACATGGTTTCGTTCTGTTAGAGAACCAAATGAACTTTAACGTTTTATATAATCCATTGGCAGACATCAACTGGACGACTATACACCCAGCGAATAGCTTTAAATCACGTGAATATGCATCACGGGTAGGCTGACAACTTTACCAGACATTCAACGAGGGACAGACAAGCACTCGATGTTCACTGTAGACAATGATGGGAGCTGTTTATTACCATGAAGGCTAGTTAAATATGGCAGCAAACTTAGCCAATTGGTGAAGTTCCAATTGTTGACATATGAGTGGAGCTAAGCTCTTTACGTGGTTTACCCAATGCATAGGAGGTGCCTTCATCAATTTTTGGAAAAGCCTCATCCTGACTTCAGAATTATTGGTGATATTACATTGAACAAAAAATTGTACGCGGTCTGATTTCATTTAGCTTTTATTTGATTCCTTTAATAATTTTTCTTTTCTGGGTTCAAACGTACCGAGTAAACTATAGAAAACATAGGGAGCCTACGGGATGAACCACAGGAACTTTTAACCTTAATGATATTAAACGAAAAGCTGGTGACACAATGCAGACTTTCCTATGTGTCGCATTCCCTATAGATTTGAATTTGTCATCTTGTATTGAATTATAGTAAAATAGAACTGAGATTCTTTACTGTATTTTGGTAGTTTTTTGGTCGCTGAGGAAATTATTAGATGAATTCAGTTCCTTACTCTGTTGTAAGTTCAAATGCTTGCAACGAAACAAAATGCTCAAGTCTGATGAAATCTGCTTCTTTGAGCAAAAGCATCCTAGTCTTGCGCAATTTAGATATATTTTCAAAGTAGTTGATCCGTCTTTCTATATGCTATTATCAATTGAGGATCACTGATGTGCACGCTCTTTGATTAATACTAAGGATTGTCGAAGTAAGAATGTAAATCTGCATGTATAACTCGCGTAACATCCCCGCGTTATCCAGATCCTGCACTGAACTGATATTTCGATAAGGCTTTTCCCTACAAGTTCATCAACGAAAGTTTACGTTGGCATAAGAGCTCTGTTGAATCTACTTTGACTGGCAGTGCCTACATTCCGATTTTTATTGGTCAAAGATACCTTTGCCTGGCGGTCCTGTGAATTATCAGCATTTACGTGATTATGCATAGATATTATATAAAAGTATATTTTTTATTGTCTACCTCTTGATTCTGCGTTCAAAGTAGTAAGCTTAATTTACTTTATTCATTATAAAGGAAATAAACAACGATTCTAAACCATATTTTTTTGTAGTTACAGAAACCGCTTCAAGCTAGAGCCCAAAATATAGCTCAGTAAAAGCATATTTGGCGGTCAGTTTGGCAAAAAACTATGAAGTTTAAAAGATTCACATTACTTGAGTACAGGCAATTTTTAACTAGTAGAAAAGTCTAAAGCTTTACCATTTCCAATTATCTTAGTAAGAAAAGCCATGAAAACAAAGAAACAGTTAGCAATAGACATAAAACAAATTATCGCAATAGCACGGTACCCATTTTCAATGGCATAAAGAATGTGAAACAAGGAAACTATGCATTTACGCGCGTGTATCATGCAAAAATGACACCTTTGATTTATTTAATGTGTTGATATCGATTTTCATAATTAGCATAATGTTAAGCAACTGAATGCGTGGCCAAGAATATACTCTGTGATGGTCTGCATGTTATTTATAATTTTTGGCATTAAATTAATAGTAATAAATTTACGGGTAGTACAACAAAGGTGTATTTATCACGTTTCGTGAATCTTTCCAAATAGGCGTTTTGATTAATCTCATATAATTCAACGGATGTACTCTCTTGTAGCACACTTTCGACACTTTGTCTTAGTTAACTTATTTTTTTATCATTCAATCTCGAACTTTCCAAGTATCATTATATGGTACATTTGCCTTCACTAATTAAAAGAAAGCAGTAGACGGACACACAATTCACGAAGACCTTAGATAAGCAGCTATTTTTGTGTTTTATCTTTTGACTGATTCTCGTTCTGGAGCAATTGATAGCTTCCGGTTCTGGAGTTTTCGAGGCACTTCTACAGAGAGGTGTGTGTGTTCGACCTCCTAGACACATAGTCCCCATGCGTATCTTGGGCCTTGGTGGCATATAGTTGGATTTTTCCTCTCGTAAGGGACTACAAGGCGCAAGAAGAACTCTTCTCTCCTTTCGAGATATCGGTTCCAGGCCTCACAAGCAGTAACAAAGATGCTAGCAGTCTTGTACTTATTCAGTCTTGTTAGTGCAGTCTTGTAAAACCGAGTAAGGTTCCATCTGCCTGCAGACACGTAAATGAGTCCCACAGTCGGCCCCATGAAACTGACTATAAATAAAAAAAAGATTATAAAAAAACTACAAAGCTCCGGCTACTCGGTCGTGCGAAAATATTATACCTTTATAGGAGAAAATAAGGCTTAAATTAGATATATAGAAGGAAGATGATACATTGTGCTTTCATTAAAGCACAACAAAAGTTTTAACAGATCTGATTTTCATTGAATCCGTTTGTCTAAATAGTCATACAAATACTTTTAACATTTGAGTCCCAAAACGCCTCCAAGTAAGCATCAGTTTTTTCTTTATTAATCGAGTTCATTAAATATTTTTTTGGTGTTATTTTTGCCTTTTATACTAGCAAACTACACTATACGTCCAAAGCCACGCATACACTCATCTAGCAATTATCAGTTAGCTGCAGTAAATCACAGTATTTACATCTTATATAATGGCTGCATACGATTTCATTTGGCACGTGCTCCATCTACAGAATGTTTAGAAAATCTCTAATTTTGGTCCACGAGCAACCGATCCTCAAAATTTTTGAATACTCTTACATCTGAATTTGGTCTTCTAATGAATAACGAAGTTCTCGCTACTTCACTTTCAAAAGTATTTACTTAAAGTAAATCATTCATTGTATATTTATATATATATAGACAAATATGGAGCGAGAGTCCAAATGAAAATTTAAACAAACGGTTTTAATGAACGACATTAGGCTCTAACTTTTTACTGTTTGAAATTTAGAATTAATCTCATGTGTCACGTTCGAATTAGATATGCAAAATCTCTAAGCGTTAATCTCGATAAATTATTTCTACTATTGGCAATAGAAATAACAATTATAAACATAAGTAGATTAGTTAGGGTACGTGAACCTCACAAAGTACATACGTAGCAATATTTATCGGAGAATCCTTGTCTGACGATGTTATTCAAGCTCTGTATCAAAGTCAAACCTGGATTTAGAGTTTGTAAAATATGTGAAATGGCCCCAGCGAAGGCTCCTTTCACTTATGGGGTCATCATCAAGCATATTTCGCTGCTTGGCAAGAAGGCCAAAAATTCAAGAAGGTCGTCCGTATCATACCACATATTGAATTGTATCTCTCTGTGTACATACAAATTGAAACTGCTAAATACTAATAACACGCTTTAACACTGTATGCTATGAGCAAATAGTATTTCTTAAATAAACCAATATGCTACTATATCTATGTTATTATCTCCAGTTGTCAACTAATGCTTTGCAATTTATGGTTGAAATTTATGCTGTGCGCACGGTTCCCGTTTTCTCCGTCAATCCATTAGCATGTGGCGCCGTCTAGGAAGCGCACTCCAAACACAGATGGAAACCTTTCTCATTCGTTGCTATTATCATGCGGCGCGGGAGCATCGTCCTTCTTCGTCTTCTGCTTTCAGTGGAAAGGGGTGCTGCCAGACTGCCGTTCTACCAAACGCGCCGCGCGTTCTTCCACGCAGTGGTAAACGAATAGAGCACCGGCAAAATTCCGATTGGCCCGCTGATTGGCGCGGCAACTTTGAGCTGATTCTTCGATACAGGTGTGCCCGTGTGTGTGTTGTTAGCGTGTTAGCAGACGTCATCACCCCGTCGATTCGATGTGGCGCTCGGGTCTCTATTGCAGCGTGCGAACAGCGGCAACACTTCGTGGCTACTTTCTTTCGTGCGGTGGAAACCGAAGCGTCACCGGTGTCGTTCCGATCAAGAACCCTATCGGGTGCACCTCGTTTCTTCTCTGTCAAACGATTTCGGCAAAATTTTCCGCCTCCATTGTAAAACGTACGGCTAATAATATACCCAACGCTACGAATATGATCGATTTCCATACTGTCGAGCGTGGAACTGAGAACAGCACATCGTACCGGTGCGTAAACTGACTCATGGGTTTTGTCTTATGAGTAAATTATGCTAGTATGTATTTAATAGCGTACAGGGGACGTTGATCGTTGTTGAGTGAAATGTGGCTCGATAGAAAAATGCTTTTCCCTGTTTAGCCCGTCGATAGCTGTCACTATAGATACCAATTACATGTTTGTGGAGCACTATGTCAGGGTTATATACAAATGGTACCGCTAGGTATTTGGATAGTAGACACTTAAATTGCTTATAGTGTCTAAGCGCCAAGTGTGTATATTGGTTTTATAGATTGCTATAATATTATGTTTGAAAGCGTATTGCATCGTCTTTATGAGTGCGCTGTCTGCCACAGATACCCAATGCGGTCAGCTCAAGGTGTCCTTGTTAATGGATTTCTAATCAGGAAGATTCGCGAATGTTTCGTTCTTGCTCTACTTGTTAAAGGCGACTGTTGAAGTATTTGTCCTATTTGCGTTATGGTCGCTTTATAGCATGTATTGAATCCGCTGAATAAATGTCCTTAATGTAGTACTGTAGAAATTTTTAGAAAACGTTTATCATATCATATCAGTTGTGTTCAGTTGTTATCAGTTGTGAAGACTGCCTGTTATAGTTACTAATGGTCGCATTGATATTTTATTGCTCCCACTTGCTTTAAAGAAAATCCACTCAACTGGTGTAGCCATACGTAGTCTTTAAACAGAGTTGATTAGTGTATGATCAAGTACTGCTAAGTAACATATGAACAAAAGTTGGTCACGTGTGTAGTTTAGGTTCGTGTTCTAACCCCCAAAGAAAAAACGACTTTTAATTTGAGGCGAGGCTAGGCGACGCGTATAAATTGCCTGCTCATTACATAGGCGCTTATCTCTAGTACAATAGGATTTAACCATTCGTGCAAAATATTTTTTCTTTCTTTTTAAAAAAATAATTTCTTAACAATATTTTCCGGGTGCTTTTTACATGTATTAATTTTACATGTAATCTGGCATACAGACTGGTTGCTTTAGCAATATCTATCAACCAATGTTCGATATTTGATATGTCCGCGGGATGGTTAGTGACGCCGCGATGACATTCTGAGAAGAACACAGATCGAATCTCGGCTGGGCTACTGAAGCCTACAAGTCTACCATACACTTGGCTATCCAAAAAAAACTGAGCGCCTTTTTTATCTGTATTATTTTCAATTACTCGTTTGCATCTACATACTTAGTGAGATAATCTCCAGAATACGCAAATATGTTATTTGCATCTAATAACTTTTACTTTAAACTTGTTGCGTCGTTCACTGGAGCCATAAAGGCACATGAATCCGAGCTAGCCGTTTCGCTACCCCCGTCTTGTTAGTTCAGCCCATTCGAACACAACATATACGAACGCGGTTCTTGGCTTTGTGCCAGTGAAGCGATCTAATGATGTACAGCCAGCTTGTACCAAATGATTCTGACAATGATTTTGGTTCTTAAAGAATGTATCGGTAGTGAACCATTGAAACAATTTTATTTTGGAAAAACAAGGTACACAACAGCAACGTTAGATAAAGTCATACTTTTAATTTACCCTTGTAGATTCAGGCTGCTCCTTTGGCTAGTCTATATGTCAAAAGATTACTTGTCAAATTTCGGCCGTAACGAAATATCAAGTTTTTGTTGATAAACCAGTGTTATCGGGCGGTACCTTTGGACTTACCCAATGAAGTAGAGTGGGACCTTACTAGATGATGTGAAGAAGTAATGTCATACGATGTTTCGCGACAAAACTGGCCAACCTCATAGTGCCCACTGTTACTCGGGATCCACTTCCAATTAACCACACTTAATCCGATAATAGGAGCTGTACTAGATAACTTCAATTGTTTGTAAGAATTCTACGTGTAAGCAAAAACATTAAAAATGTTTTAAAATGCAGAGAAATGCCTAAAAACCGAGCTATTTTTACAATAGGATGCCTTTAGAGCGACTTGTTTAGTACAGAGTTTGTATTCGGAACCGTTTTTACGAAATTTGAATTTTGGAGGAGCTGCCCAAAAAAAAAAGCTAAAAGCTTGAATAAGTGTAAAGTTAGTGTTTTGAACGCAAGCATTGAGTAAAAGAGCATTCTCTAGCAACATATTCAAATTAAAAATACTTCAGGCAGTCCAGCGTGCGTAAAAATAATCAACTAATATATTAGTTTGTTCTGCACGATCACTACAGGAAGTGTTTATTTGGAAATCTTGTAAAAAAGAAAACCTAAGAAAGCATGACGCGATTATGAAGATTAGGAAAAGTGCGGTTCGAGTTTCCTTGTAAATGGACGGCCTTTTTCAATGTTGCTCTTCTAGAATATACTATCGAAATGCTAGCGGGCAGGCTATTTCCCCGTTTCACGACATCCCCATGTGGGCTGATCAAGCCAATCGAATCTACAACATGGTCGTTGAAGTCCCTCGTTGGACCAATGCCAAGATGGAAATCGCCACTGGAGAGCCGTTAAACCCCATCAAGCAAGACGTCAAAAAGGAACAGCTGAGATTCGTCAAGAACCCTTTCCCGCACCACGGTTACATTTGGAACTATGGAGCTATTCCTCAGACATGGGAGGACCCAAACCGTACCGATGCTCATACTGGATTCAAGGGCGACAACGATCCGATTGATATCTGCGAGATCGGGCACCGAATTGCCAAACGCGGAGAGATTGTGCAGGTAAAATTAACGGCAGATTAATATACAAATAATGCGTTTAACAATAGGAAACAGTTTGGTGACACTGATGCGAATGTGTGGTTGCAGCTGGAAATGCCACGTAGCCGTATTTTGAACTTTGTGTAGACCGAGTCAACAGATCTCATCGACAAACTGCTTAGCAATCACTTTACTTCATTTCAGGTTAAGGTGCTTGGCGTACTCGCGTTAATCGATGAGGGTGAGACGGATTGGAAGCTGATTGCCATCGACATCAAAGACCCCCAAGCACCAGAGCTCAACAACATTCTTGATGTCGAAAAGCTTATGCCTGGTCTACTCAAAGCTACCGTCGAGTGGTTCAGAATTTACAAAATTCCAGACGGCAAGCCACCTAACAAATTCGCTTTCGATGGTCAAGTGAAGGATCGCGATTTTGCGGAGAAAATCATCGCGGAGACACATGAGCACTGGGTCGCTTTAATGGCAGCTGCAGATACGGGGAAGATTAACTGCTCATCTGTGACCACACAGGGCAAATACAGAGTTACCCCAGAAGAGGCTAACTCGATCGTTGGATCAACGTCAGAGTTCTCCGCTAATCCTTGCCGAGAATCCACCATTGACAAATGGTACTACGTGAACGCCCAATAAAGAATTGAAGTTTTAAATTATATTGATAACGTAAGAAGTGGCGTGGTAATCAAGTACCAACGTGTTTATGTGAAATGTCCATTCTCAGTGAGACAATTATATTGAACCTAGATTTTTATTTTTATCATCATTTTTTTTTATTGCTATTTACAATGTAAGCGTAAGCAACCGATTTGACATAATCAAATAATGCATCAAATAATATAAAATGGTGGCGCTAAAAACAAATTGTCTTTTTTGCACAGCTAGTCACAGCATTCAAGATTATATGTAAAATAATTTAATATTATTAAATTGAAGTTAAAAACCAGTACTGTGTTAGTAGCTTAAATGTTTTTATTCTGAGCGCAATCTCCCGTGAGACTACAAATTTTATTGGATTTTATATATATTTTATATGTATATTTAATATTATAGATTGGAAAAATTCAGCAAAAAAACTTCAAAGGTTACTAGCACTAGTAGCATTTTTAGAATAATTAATAAAGTACTCTGCGAATATAATATACACTATATATAATATATATAAAAAATATAAAAAAATCAGGAATGGTAAACAATTGAGCTCACCTAATCATTTAACATAAATATACAATGGTAACAGTGAATACATCATAAATAAAGGAATTAGTTGTAGATAGTAGTGTTTATTTACATTACAGTAGGCTTAAATATTGTTGCCGGTCCATGCGGGTGACAGCATTGATAGTAATATGTAATAAGCTGGAGCAATGTTTTTTTTGTCAAATCTACTTATTTTCCCTCTACTAGCACTGAGTTGCTAGATCCTTTGCTCGGCAGGCTAGAAGAGTCAGATCTCTCGGGGCGTGCTCCAACGCTTGCCCCACCCGGACCTTCCTGTCGGATTTCGATACCATATTGCTCCCGATATGAGTTGATCTCCTTGCCTTTATCGACAATCCGTTTGTTATATTCCTCGACTAGATTACTTAACTAGAAGAATATAAAAAAATCGGACAAAGATTATGTATTAGTAGTATTTGTACTTGTTTTATAAATCAAATTAATAGCGCTTGATCGACCTACTCATAGAAAAATAGACTTACATAGCTTTTAGGATTAAGATTAAGTTACCGTTGTATATTGTATATATATCCTACCTGATCGCGGTTCTGGCGCACAGCAGGTAAAATCTCCTTAACGTTTCTTTCTACAAGTGTATCACCCACCATTCGGAAGCATCGTCGTCCGGGATTCACCTTTTCCAATGTTGCTATCACCATACTGTAACCGATGATATTTAAAGAAACAAACATAAGTTAAGATATAGTCTACATTATTATTTCTTTTATACGTATATACTGCTCATTACGATCTGAAAGAGGGATTTGATTCCACTCAACGGGTATTTTTAGTCGAAGCTTGCTAGCTTGAATTTGAATGGCGTCTTATAAGTTCAGTAGTGGACACTAAAAGACGATCCGTAGATTTGTTCTGGTGTCCGCTTCGTCTGTAATATGATAACCGCGATTAAGTATAGAAAAAAATATATGGCACAGCGCATCCTAAAATGGAACTGTCCAATATGTCAAGCAACCAGACCAATCGAGTTACTTTACATAGGACACTCCGCGGCAATAAAACGATAATAGGGCAGAGATGAGATTATATTAATTAGATATGTAAGTTCCAGATTCGGTTGCGTTCCTACCCTTACTCACCGCCGGTTAATTCCTTTAATAAAGGAAGTATATGCACACTACTTAAATTTGCTTAGCTTTAAAATAGCTACCCGCCATAAGTCATGCTGTTTTTGGTATGTGGTACCGCACTGTTTTCGAGACCGAAAAGCATTATTCGGCTGATCCTATTGAGAAACATTTAGGAAGAAATGCTAACTAAAGTATTTTGGAACACCAACGTAACCTTACGCCTTACCGAGTACTACCCTATCGAAGTAAAAAAAAATTCACGAGAAATCTTTGTGTGAGTAGTTCCTAAAAGTGGTGCTTATACTTTATAGTTTTTAAATCAATTTTTAATTAATAGCGCTCGATCGACACACTCATAGAAAAATAGACATTAAGATCAATTTACCTTTGTTGTATTCACTAGAGGGCTGGATATGGCTGCTTGTTGGGCTTATATACTACACACAATTTGATATACATTTTCAAGTTTTTTACTTAAAATATATGCATATGATATATTCCGCGTGATTCGTAAGGAAAATATAAAAATGTAATGTCCTTTATAACATTGCGAAGAGGCTCTCGTTTTCATAAGAATTATTGGTAACTTATAAGCTCATATGACGCCTAATCCATTCAATACGGATTATTTTTTAATTTACTTATATATAACCAAAAGTATGTTTTCCACCCTGCATTCAATAAAATTTCGTTTTCTAGTCTTTCTAGATATTTTTATTGCATCTATCAATCGAAAAGAGACGAGCTGCTCGTACGCATCAAAGTTGGCACATGGCGCGTGCTATTTCGCTGCGTCTCTTGTTACTCCCTTATTTCAAATCACCCTTTAAAGGAGCGATAAACAACTCACAATTATAACAATTTTATTGGTATTTCTTGATGTTCATGCTTTTTACTACTACTTTACCCTTCTGCCTTGCTACTTACTTATGGTCATTCAAATCTTGCTCGAATTCGAACAGTTTCAACGTCAAATGCCGTTGTTCATTGCGAAGCGCTTGGAAACCTTCCATTATTTTCTCCTGCGTCATCTTTACGGGTTTTTCATCTGAAGTAGCCATGATTGCTACCGCTACTATCTGTTCGTTATTGCTACAGACACTAGAAAAATGGTGCACTATGTTGCGAACACTATTTCTCTAAAATCGCTTACTTGATGCACAATCCTCAACACATTTACTCAAACACCAACAAAACACGGTGGATCTACTGCTGCTAACCCCCTCCCCCATCTCTGTTTTTGGTGTCTGCTCTCCGGTACTCAACAACGGAGTTTAGCTGCCTGCTGAGATAGATCGCGTGTTGCACCGGTCAAGCAATGTTTACAAGCTAGAATCTATCAAAAAGTATAGAGTTTTAACTTCTGCTGCAATCGTTCTAATTTCATTGTTATTATTTTGTGCTCTAAATGTATGCTGTAGTCACGGCATTGTTATCAAGAACCAATTATTCATAATCGAGTCAAAGAATGTGGTCTAAGCTTTCCTCCTCTCTCCGCTGACAGGGGTAAATTTCAACGCGATAGTTTCTCGTCGGTTACGTTGGCAGACCACGTCACCTGCGTTCTCCGCTGGCAACCGTAGGCGAACAGCCGGCGTGACGACAGCCACAGACTATTAGCGGAGCAAAAGTTCGGTTCGGCTTAAGCTAAGCCGTTGACATAACAGTGTCCGTTTCACATCATACGGTGTAAGGTCTACCAAAAGACCTGACATTTTTTGGCAGAAGAAGAGACAGTCTAACACGGACGGAAAATGTCATCGGGTTCGGCCACCAAGAGCAAGAAACTCACGCGAGAGGATGAGCTTCTTCAACAATTTTCGAATAATGTAACAAGTAAAAATTCGGCTCTTTTCTATGGCAATGCGATCATTGTCTCAGCTCTGCCTATATGTAAGTTAATACCTGTACATCGTTCATTTCCGATTCACAAAATCTACTCATTTGAAAATGACTTCAATGACCGATTCAAAAAATCTAGTCTTGCGAAAATCTAGTCAGTTGAAGCAACCTGGGAAAATAACTATTTTGAGTTACTTAGAGTGTATTGATACAGTGTTCACAGCGGCACTTTGTCCAGTAAGAGGTCCATATATCCGTAAGAGGATAATGTCCGTTTAGTTATAAGGTTGATTTTTCCATTCGTGCGGCATATAGTAATTAGAAAAAAAAAAAAAAGTAATTAGAATTCATACGCTAAGACTTCACTTACGACCCGTTTCTTGGTTGTCTAAATAATATATTTGTGGAATATAGTTTTACTTCTCGGTTTTCCTTGATACGGTTTTTCTATAGTATCTAACATCTAATAACAGGCCTTATCGTACTTTGCGAAACAGGTTACAGCTCAGTCGTTAGATAAAATTAGTTGATGTTATGCATAGTTGGTATACGATCTTCAAATTGAAAATAGATTAATGTGAAGGATCTACTTTAGTCCATAAAGCAAACTATTGAAATAACATGAAAAACACTGTTTTAATCTCAACTTGTCCATAATTTTATTTCTATATGTTTATATACTAGACACACGATGCTGGTTCAGTAATCCTGATTTTTTCAGTGTTGATTGGTATCAGTGCTAAATTAGATGCTAGAAATAAACGTAGCTTTTTGGTGTAGAACATCAGTAGGGTTTTTAGTTAGAAATTTGCTTATTGCTGTTTTATAAAATTTCAGGGTTGTTCTGGCGTATCCAGCAGTTGGAAATTCTACCAAATATGATTTTATATTGCGCTGTCACAGCTTTAGCCACGTATTTGATGGCTTTGGCTTATGGAAAAGTACAGTTGGTTCTGAAGCACAAACTTGCTCAGAAGAGGGAACAGGCCATCAATCGTGAGGTGGCGCAGGAGATTGGCGATAGAAAGGTGAGGGAGAGCTCGATTCCTTTATATCTGTTCCTTTATAACCTTTAATTATCAATTAATCACATTAATCGCATTAATCACAAGGGACAAAAAGCAATATCCAATGTAATTAGTTTTGTATAATGCGGTAATGAAGCCACATTTAAATAAATGAAAAAGCGCCATTTTATGTGAGCCCCTATCTGTAAGCAGCCTTTATATTTTAAGCAAACGTTGTTTCACTTTTCTGTTCTTATTTTTCCATTTTGCTGTTTTATAGGTGTCTCGGGACGAACGTGACGAACGAGTTCTGTGCAAAAAAAACGAAGTGGCTCAGTACGAAGCGACAAACTTTTCAATTTTCTACAACAACGCTCTCTTCCTCAGTCTTGTTGTGTTCTTCGGATTCTATCTGTTCCGCACATATCCTCCAGGTTTTAACTACATCATTTCGGTTGCTGGATCGGCTGGAATCGTCGCCTTTCTTTCTACTGGGAACAAATAAGAGAAACAAGTTGTTTCTTTTAAAACTAACCAAATTTGCGCGGTCCCTATCGCTTATTTCACATGTCGACCTGCTTAGGCGAGCTCGACAATGGCATATTTGAGAGCCGTTTGAAAGTGGTGCTGAAAGCAGCTGAATAATTGGTTATCTTGGTATTTTAGTATATTTCAATCCACGTTATCAGTCTGAGATATCATAAAATTATAATGCTCAAATGGAGCATGGCGTTACGTGCATGGCCTCTGGTGACTGTGTTATTTTTTCTGCAAAAAAATAACCGAAACAAAAGCAATTACAATTAACATAGACATGAAGTATACCCAGAATGAGTAGAAGAAAAAAATTCTGAATGTGTAAAGACATAACTGGTCAGGGCTGTGTATCACCAATAACGTGTTTTTAGTGCAAGAGAGACCGAGTAATCGCTCGTAGTGCGGCGAGGTGTTAAAATGTTATGTTTATGATATAAAGTGGGAGTGAAGTGGTACGTATGAAAGCATACAACGAAAGTCGAGAATGAGTACAACATAGGGCGATCCACCATCGTTGAATGAATACGCATTAAATAATGGAATTAATTATCGAACGTCATGCTGAATGTAACTGAATGTAGTTGTATTATAAATAATCTTGATTACTACTTCGAAAGGCGGCCAAAACATGATTATTGATTGAATGGCAACATTGATGTGCTTGACACATACAGTAAATATGTAGCGATAGAAAATTTAACGTTAACACACTCATTTTGATTATATAAACACACAAACGGGTTCAAAGAGTAAAATGGGTTTGTACTACAACTTCGTTTGTAAATAAATCAAGATGAATGAATAAAAGCAACATACAGAAGTGTGATTCTTTGTACCTAACAACATACTGAATGAAATTGAACATAGCAGATTTCTTATCGGAAATTTCGTAATTTTTATTCTTTTTTTCATTACTGATTCAGTCGTTTCGTCATAGTCATGTCATGGACGCTATAATTATCTTAACTGTCATCACGAAATTATGTTGGGTAGAGCTTAGGTGTTAAGAATTCCTTGTCCTCCGTTACATGTTGTAACATCTATATACCACTGTAACATCAATGGCGGTGACGGAACTGAACAAAATCAACAACAAAAAAGATTTCCTCAAGGAGTCCCTCAGCATAGGTGCAAAATGATTCGTCTGCATTGCACTGTTGATCGGACACCTGCACCGAAACCACTACAGATGGATTCGAAAAACCAATAACAACTATCACTTATTCAAAAGAAATAATTTCTATGACTCTAACAAGGTAGAAAAATAATTGCGTAGTTTTATTCATCAGTTATACCAACTCGCATAAAGGTGATAATCATCACTGCCTTTACCCCTATTGTCAGTACAACTCGAGGTCGAACTAGTATCCGATATCTAGAGTTCATTGTCCGTTCTATCTTGCTGTTTATTATAAAAAAACATTGGAAAAAATTTATATATATATATATATGTATATATATCATTTGTCTTATGGACAATATTATATGATGAAAATAAAATCTCGTTCGGGCCACGGGCAAAGAATTACATCTTAATAGGAACCTAAGAACTATATTTGTTGTTAACTATCATAGAGATTGGACTCGAGAAGTTCATTTAAATGTGCTAATTATTCTTACGGTAACTGGAGCGAGATTTATTCATGGTACAGTTGGTGAGGCTTCAGTGCTTCTTAGCTAGGTTTATTTTATCTACGAAAATAGGTTACATATCTCTGACACACGGATAGGACGTGGTCACATTTCTATAATCGAAATCCATAATATAGGTCTATCGGTGCCGCTCAGTTGCCTTGATTTCCTAATTGTATTTGTTATTCCACCTTATCTATTCATACATAACACTTTTTGGACATTGCTGCTTCCAGATTCGTCATCGTCAACTATCAACTCTCAAGTGGCCGCCACCAAATTGTTATATATAAACTATGGTCACATTTAAAGCCGCCGTCTTCAGTGACTTTCTACGCTTTTACTTTATGTTGATTTTCTTCCCTCATCCATCATCTTGCTCTACTTTTCGTATGTCAAAATATACGCTAGCTTACCATAAAGGTGCGTGGCTATCTCCGATGGCATCTCTTCTTTCCGTTTTTCATTACAGTCCAATCGAACTAAGAAACGCATGGAGAGGCATGCGGCTGACCATGCCTTTGTTAGGAAGTTCAACATTTGACTCTCTTTCTCATTTGTTCTCATGGGAATATCATTCCCATTAGCCCAACAATCATGGAGGTCCATTAAAACAGCTTAATCTCGGTAGACAATTTAGTCGCTTTGTGTCTAAACAAAAAGCTTGCATTACTACTACTTCGTCATCCTCTTCTCTGCAGTACACATCGATAGTCCACTGGACATCCTTCTTTTACTTTTGCTGCTGTATTTTTATTTTTTCGCTACTCTAGTTTTTGTCACTTCCTCCCCAGTCATTGTTACCCCAGTCACCCCAGTCTCCGTCCTCCTCTTGGACCTTCTCCACAGGCTTTCGGCGACCTTTTGGCTGCGCGCTGCTGTCATTGCTGTTAGACGTCGAGTCGTTCTGGTATGACGAGCTTCCCCAACCTGCTGTTGCACTCTTACTTTTTGGCATAATAGCCTCCCTGTCCCAGAGAGCATGACTGTCGCCAATCGCCGAATCGTCTCTGAAGCCACGGGGATCATCATTGCCAGCAATCTGTTCGAAGCCAGCCTTTTGTGCGAGAGCTGACGTGATATCGTGTACCGATCGCCTAGTAACGTCAGCCACTCGAGAGACTTGATTGCTCAATGAATCAACAAGACTGGCCTCTTTGACGCGTTGTTGCACCACTTCCGAAGCCTCCATCACCTGTGCGTCAAAAGTCGAACCAAAAAGCAGAAAAAAAACAGTACTCAGAGAAGAGAACACGAATAATTGAAGTTAAGTAACAGCAGAGATGATTTAACAATATAATGTAGTAT